>NC_051220.1:7982500-8240000 GCF_015220715.1 Pygocentrus nattereri | reverse complement strand
CTATTACAGATTGTAGTCCATCTGTTTCTCTGTATAATTTATTGCACTTATCAGTGGTCAGGACCCCCACAGGACCACCAATGAGCAGGTGTTATATAGATGGTGGATCATTCTCAGTACTGACATGGTAGTGACATGTCAGTGTGTGATCATTTTAGCTTCCACTGTACGTCAGGTTTTTGTTTATGGTTTATAGTATGTTTTTGATTTTAACTTTTCCCACAGGCTCAGGAGCATTTCCATTGTCTATCAAGATCTGGTCAGGTCAATTATGGAACTGACTGGGTCGTGAGCTGTTACATTTTTCACCACTGGTGGTTCCAGTACTTTTTTGCTGTACTGGAAATGACTGGGCTGCAAGCTGGGACACCTTTCACTGCAGTAGTGAAGTTCAACTGGGCCATGAACTGGAACACTTTTCACCATAGTTGTGAACTTTGACTGGGCCATGGCCTGGGAAATGCTTAACCATATTAGCAGAGTTTGACTGGCCCACTGTCTGGGACACTTATCACAGCAGTATTGGAATTTGACTGGACTAGGACACTTTTCACTGCAATAGAAGAGTTGACTGGGCCATGAATGGACACTTTTCACTGCAGTTGTGGAGTGCAACTGGAACGTAAGCTGAAAACTCTTTACCACCTTTGTAGTATTTGACTGGGCTGTGAGTCAGGACATGTTTCACTGTGGTTATGATGTTTAACTGGGTTGTAATACAGGACACTTTTCACTTCAGTCATGAAGTTTAACTGGGCCATGAGCCTGGACACTTTTCCCTGCAGTTATGGAGTTTACTTGGGCTGTAAGCCAGGAAACCTTTCACTTCAGTCATGGAGTTAAACTGGGCCGTGAGCCAGGACACTTTTCTCTGCAGTTATGGAGTTTACTTGGGCTGTAAGCCAGGACACCTTTCACTTCAGTCATGGAGTTAAACTAGGCCGTGAGCTGGGACACTTTTCTCTGCAGTTATGGAGTTTAACTGGGCCATGAATCAGGACACTTTTCACTACAGTAGAAGAGTTCATTGGGCCACTGGGCTGGACCATGAATCAAGACACTTTTTACTGCAGTTATGGAGTTTACCTGACTGGACCATGAATCGGGACATATTTCACCATAGTTATGGAGTCTAACTGGGCTGTGAACAGGACACTTTTCACCGCAATTGTGGAATTTGACTGGGCCATAAAGGGGACATTTTTCACCACAGTTGTAGAATTTAACTGGACTGTGAGCAGGATACTTTTCACCATGATTGTGGAATTTGACTGGGCCATGAGCCAGGACTCTTTTCACTGCAGTTTAACCCGACTATGAATTGGGACACATTCACCATGGTTCTGGAGTCTAACTGGGCTGTAAACAGGACACTTTTCACCACAGGTATGGAACTTGACTAGGCCGTAATAGGGACATATTTCACCATGATTGTGTAGTTAAACTGGGCTGTGAGCAAGAACACTTTTTACTCCAGTTGCAGATTGACTGGACTGAGGCCTGGATGTTCTTTACTGCAGTAGCATAATTTTTCTAAGCCATAGGCTTAAAAAAATGCAGCAGCGAAGCTTGGGCCACAGGCTGGGACATTTTTCATAGTGGTTGCAGAGTTTGACTGGGCCACAGCTAGGAGATTCTTCAATGCGGTAATGGAGTCGGGCTGGACACTTTTCACAGTGGAAGCAGAGTTTGCCAGGGCAGCAAAAGTGGACCTTATAAAATGGAAAAAAAGAGTAGATACAAGGTGGATGCAGCTAATAAAGAGGTCAGTCAGTGTACTCATACACATGTGGCTGGGTTCAAGCTTGCAGCAGCTGTGGTGCAGGTGTCAAGTGTTGGTGCATTGGTAAACACAGCATTTCAAATTTCAGCACCACTCAAACACCCACACAGACACACACACAAACACACACACACACACACACACATGCTCTTCACAAATAATTCATCCCTGATCCCTCATAATGATTTTCCTGCATGTTCATCATTCTCACAGGCTGTAGTCCACGGCTCTATTTCTGCAAACTGAAACCTGCACACACTCCTGTAAGCCAGCCAACAGCCATTATAATACTGGACTGTGGACTATAATGATTCAATCTAGCCATGAATCAGCAAAAAATACGCTGTCCACTGATTTGGACGTCTCAAAGTGATAACAAAAGATAAGATTTCTTTGGCAGTTATCATGTTGACAAGGTTATAAAAGATACAAACTGTACATAAAAAACCCCACATAATTATTACTGCAATTTCCCCCTGGGATCAATAAAGGAATCTGAATCTGAATATACATTTGAGTGTACACGAAGGTACATAGACAATCTGTTATTTATTTTACATTAAGATGACCACAGCTATCAGAATTATTGTTTGCTGTAACTGGCTATCTGCACTGCCTTGTGTAGGCACTTTTACGCATTTGGGTTTTTTTTATTTTTACCCGATTTTCTCCCCAATTTATTCATCTCCAATTCCACCCGCTACTTAGGACTCCCCCAATGACAGGATGCTACCAGCGCTAGGAGGGTGAAGGTTAACACAGGCTTCCTCTGAGACCTGTGAAACCAGCCTCGGCTTTCCAACCAGCTTTCTTGTCAAACTGCCGCTCATGCAATGTCACGAGACAGCCGAACACACTCGGAGGAAAGCGCCAAATGCCAGATCTGCTACATCAGCTAACAGACACCTGTGCTGACTAGAATCGCATTGAGTGATGGGGGAGAAGGAAGGGCCATCCTACCCACCCGGAGAGAGTGTGGCCAATCGTGCTGTCTTGGATTTCCAGTTACGGACGGCTGTAGCATCACCAGGGATCAAACTCGCGATCTCCTGATGAGAGGCCCAACGCTTAGACGGTTGCGCCACTCGGGAGCCCCTTGTATGCATTTTTAACTGAGATTAATGTTGGCTAGTCACCAGCAGCATGCAGTTGCCGGCTCTGATCACTGTGACAACTGTAACCCTTTTGCACCAAGATCTAATCACTGGATTGAAAAAGTTCACGTCATCCTGTCTTTAGTCAAGACTTTCATTTGAAGCAGTTATTAGAAAAGAATAAAATAAATGAGTGTTTCACTTGGGTCTGTTTTTGCTGTAGCACCATTTTCACAAAAAGATGTAGAATGTTGTTACAGCCTAGAGCTGTTTAGCTCCACCCATTCACAAGGAGATATGGAGCATTGTTACAGTCTAGAGCAGTTTAGCTCCGCCCATTTGTAAAGTGATGCGGAATATTGTTACAGCCTAGAGGTGTTTAGCTACGCCCATTCACAAAGCGATATGAAGCATTGTTACAGTCTAGAGCAGTTTAGCTCCGCCCATTTGTAAAGTGATGCGGAATATTGTTACAGCCTAGACGTGTTTAGCTACGCCCATTCACAAAGCGATATGAAGCATTGTTACAGCCTAGAGCAGTTTAGCTCTGCCCATTCACAAAGCGATACGAAGCATTGTTACAGCCTAGAGCAGTTTAGCTCCAGCCATTTGCAAAGCGATGTGGAATGTTGTAACAGCCTACAGCTGTTTAGCTCCACCCATTCACAAAGCGATATGGAGCATTGTTACAACCTAGAGCAGTTTAGCTCCGCCCATTCACAAAGAGATATGGAGCATTGTTACAGCCTAGAGCAGTTTAGCTCTGCCCATTCATAAAGAGATATGGAACATTGTTAGAGCTGTTTAGCTCCACCCTTTTACAAAGTGATCTGGAATGTTGTTACAGCCTACAGCTGTTTAGCTCCACCCATTCACAAAGAGATACAGAGCGCTGTTACAACCTACAGCTGTTTAGCTCCACCTATTCACAAAGAGATGTGGAGTATTGTTAAGCTTAGAGCTGTTTAGCTCCACCCATTCACAATGTGATGTGAAATGTTGGTACAGTTGCTACAATGTACAGTAGTTTAGCTCCGCCCATTTAGAGGTTGTTTATAATGTGGGGAAATTGATTAAACATTGTGCTGTTCCTGGCTGTCAGCAAGTAAATAGACCACTGCTGCTTTCCTCGGATCCAAAAAGCTGAGTTCAAAAGATGTAGAAAAATAACTGAAAAATGTTTTTTACTTTGGACAGTGATGCTATGTAGATCATTGGGAATGTCGGTCTACTGCAAAACTCACCACACCTGCAAAAACAGTAAGTGTCATTGGGGGTTTTGCATTTGGTTTTTCTTGCTATGCTTAAAAATGAATTTAATCCCTACCAGGCGGGAGCCAGGATTTAGCCTACCTTTCGTCTTATCTCCTCCACTCTTTCCTTCACCCTCTCCCTCCAGTTGACAAGTCTCTCACCCTGACTTTTTTTTTCTCCAGGGTGGCCGGTTTAATACCTGCTCTGGGTGAGAATGTCAGAGTTTGGAGAGTTTTTGGACGGTTCCCACAGAACTCTCCGCCGTCACACACCTCTAATCTCCTGGAGAGATAAGTACAAAACAGTACAGTTAATTGCTTTCAGTAGAGGAACGCTGACCTTGCTTGCATAACCTCATTGTCCACTCACTGTGGGAGAAAATGGAGAAAAGCTTGATAGATGCCCGATGGAAACACTTTTTCTGTATTAAAAACTTCTGGTGTGCTGTTAATGGCCACTGCATTGCAGTGACTTTAAATGAATTGTTTTTCCCACTTACCTCAAAAGTAGATCAGCCAGGACATGTTCTGGTGTCTGAGGTTTGTTCTGTTGTTTTATACTGGACCTAGAAGGCTAATGTACCTAACAAATAATGTTATCTTAGGAATACCAATTAACATAGTGCTGACTGCAGGCTTAAATCATCAGAAAATTGGATTACACAGTATTGACTGTGAAAGTAATTTCTAATCGACTTGCTAATGTGGTTTCTGAGCTGTGTTTACATGCGAAATTTTTTGCCAATCTGATTGAAAGCATTCCGATTATAGATTAAGACTGAGATGTTTATGCTCACTTTACACAACAATCTGATGGAAAGTTTACATTTACAAACTCACTACAAGTAATCTGATCCAAAATTACGCACATGCATAGAGAACCACTTAGTATGGACGTTACCATGACAACCAGCATTACAAGAGTCCAGTCAGAGTGAGATGAGCAGCAGTGAGCAGTGCTTGTGTTTTTACTTACTTTAAAATGATGTCAGACTCAGGAAACTGTGCTTCACATGTCCTTATTAAAGAATGCTGAAAGGAAGACATCGTGTTCTGAGACACATAAGCTGGACGCCCGTCCCACCGTCATCTTTTAATGATCAGAGCATAAACTTTCCGCTTGGGAATGTAATCAGGTGCAGGCATTTACACAGCTATTAATCTTCTATTTTATGGATTATTTACAGGATTACACACCTCGTTCAGTCGAGTAGAAAGTGTATTCCGAATGGCCTCAATCAGACTAGTCTATTCCGATTGAGGTTTAAACATGGATATATTCGATTCTGATTGAGCTATTAGTTGGATTGTTGACAGATTAGGCTGCATTTAAACTACTGACTCATGACTATTAGAACTAGGCCCTCACTTTGTCATGCAAATGTCAAACTTTGAAAAAGAAACCAACTCACCTATGGGATTCTAGTAGCGCTAAGCTAATGGTGGAGCACATGAGTTTTTTTTTTTTGCTGTTCTAGATCAAACATGGACATGTAGAGCTTGGAATAGACATGCCACGTTTTGTATGAAGCTAGGTAACAGGCATATTAGCATATAGCACTTTACCTTGTAGCAGTTTCATAGTGACTCAGTGAAGAGTCCTAGCACAACCTAGTACAACCTTTTCTCCATTACTAGTCTGGCAGATATGCATTGGTTAGGCTGCCTTTGGTATTCACAGTTCATCATGTATCTCAGACTTCCAGAAGGTCTCAAGTGATGTTTTTTTTTCTCATAAAGGTGGCCCAAATCAAAATGTGATTAATTTCACTGTCATTTTGTAATTGTGTTAGTGGTTCTGAAGTGTTAGGCCTTTTGGACGTCCCCGGGGTCATGTCCCAATAGGCCGTGTCTGGTACATCCCCACCGGGAGGTGTCCAGGGGGCATCCTGATCAGATGCCCGAACCACCCCAGATGACCGAGCTCCTCACCCTATCAAATGTCAAGAGTGTAGCCCGTCACCCTGCAAGAAAGCTCATTTCCGCCACTTGCATTCGCGATCTTGTTCTTTCAGTCATTACCCAGAGTTGATGACCATAGGTGAGGGTCGGGACGTAGACCAAACAGTAAACAGAAAGCTTCGCCTTATGGCTCAGCTCCCTCTTCACCGCTATTGTCCGGTACAGTGACTGCGTTACTGCTGCCACCTGTGGCCGATCTCACGATCCCTCTTAGCATCCCTTGTGAACAAGAGCCCGAGATACTTAAACTCCACCTGGGGCAAAGGCTTTCCCTTACCTGGAGTGGGCATGCCATCCTTTTCGAGGCTAGGACCATGGACTCAGACTTGGAGGTGCTGATCCACATACCAACCGCTTCACTCTCAGCTGCAAACCGCTCCAGTGAGCACTGAAGGCATCCATGCGATTCAGCCAAAAGAACATCATCATCTGCAAATAGCAGAGATACCAGCTTCCGCCCTCCACACATAATGCCATCCTGACCTTGGCTACACCTTGACACCTTGAATATCATGAACAGGAGCGGAGACAAGGCACAACCTTGGCAGAGTTCAACACTAACAGTGAAAGTGCTTGACTTAATGCAGAGTATATGGAGAAAAATCCTGATTGGACAATTTTTTTATTGGTGAGGATTTCAGGGGCTGAACTGAAGGCATCACGTTAGATTAACCCTAATTTAGATTAAAAATGAATTTTGAAAAATGACTACATAAATAAATATGTTATTTTCTTCTGTCAGAAACATAGGGAAACCTCAAGGCCCTCTTGGCCCTGAGAGGGCATTAAGGGGTTCTCCTCTCTTTCTAGCCCTTCAGAACTGATATCCAAAGGAGTAAGAACTGCCTGATTACGCTCATTTCAGTAACTGGCCAAAAAACAATTACCCAACAAATGTATCAGGTCAAGCTGAGCTTTTGGAGCGATAGCCGCAGCACATTAATAGCAGCTGGGATTAATTTCAGCAAATCTTTCTAGCACGTAATTAAAAGATTACAGAGCAAGGAACACTTTGAATGGGCTGATTTTAACACCTTAGTGGTCCCTGATTGTTTGAAACATGTCAGAGATGGAGAGCGCAGTTTCAGCACATCAACCTCAAACCTCAAATGAACTGTTTTTAAATGCTAATGTAGAAGATTAAGACAGGCTTTGGGTTGTTATCCAGGTTGCTAAGCTAACGATCTGAGCACTGCCAGCGGTTTGAATCATGCTGTGAAAGGAACAGTTCAAATCGTCATCAGACTGTGAAGGGTGGTCATTTTAGAAAATTCTTCATTCTGTCTCTTGGACGACCCATTGGCTGAAGCAGTGGGGTCAATGGAGATGGCCCAAATGAGTTGGCATCAGGGCCTGTTTACAAATGGGAGATGATGCCCTTATTATCTAAGGGTATGCAAGGGTAGTTATATGGTTCTTATTGAAATATATTTGTGATATATGTGTGATATAAACAGTGGTTATTTATGCTTGTATTTCAAAACTTTACAGTTATTAATGTAATTTTTTTTAATGTAAGATTTTGTTCCTAGTAATTTGCACCATTTCTATTGGTCCAAATAATTATTTAATTGCTTTTGTGGCTTCTGACCAACAGCAAAATACTGACTATTGATGCTAGGCCTTTGGTTTGAGCCGTAAATGCCAACATTGTCAAAACATGACAGAAGAAAAGTGCAAAAAGTATCAAAAAAGGGAAAAACTTACCTTGATAATGCTAATACCTGCTAGCATCCCTATGGATTATAGTAGCATGTTAGCGCTAAGCTAATAGCAATATAAATGACCCTTTTTTTTGGCCATTCTAAATCAAATGCAGACATTCAAAGTTTCTAAACGACATTCAATAAGTTTTATTTGAAGTTAGTAATAGATATATTAGCATATATGTTACAATTTAGTTTCACAAGGATTCTTTCAGCAGTTGGCAAAGAGCTGCTGATAATGTTTTCCATTTCTAACATCTGCCTTTGGTATTCACAGCCATTCATTTCATAATTATGTTAGTGGTAAATCTAAAGTGTTAGGCCTTCTATTCAGCTCCTGAAGCCCTCAGCAATGAGAGTGTTTGCTTGGTTGTATCTACATAAATACCACAGGGGAAAAAAACATCCTGACTGGAAAATGGATTTTATTTCTTAGCTAATTTCATTTCTATCCAAATAATTGGATAATTCTGTTGGAATGCTTGCTCACATAATGTAAAGGCAAGCTTGTATACTGATTCTTATATGTGGTCCCCCATTTCAGGGGCAATTAAACTATCATTATTGTTTTTAGTGCCATCAAAGCTCCAAAACTTAAAGTCAATATGAAAACTGTAACCACCACTACATCAGTTGTAAACATACCTACTTACCTCTTGCAGAGGTACCACAGTAGTCTCTGGAGTGAGCCTTCTGATGATGTATCTCGAAGGTGGGCAGATCTTTTATGAAGCTGGAGTGGATATTTGAGGGAGATTGGAAATGCTTTTAACTCTTGATAGCTGGCTAATGCAGAAGGAAGTCAGCGAGCTAGCATTACTTCCTTGATGCCGAATACCATGTCTGGCAGTGAGGTCAGAGCTGGTTTATGAGGAGCCTGGCCACTTCTTATTTCCCCCGTTATATCAAAAACAGGACTGCTTAACAGCAGAGAGTGCCCATGAGGGAGTCCTCAATGAATGGGAGTAAATGAGGCTCATCGGCTAAAAACGAAAAGTTAAAATAGTTTCGCCCAGAAGTTTTCTTTAATTTTAGAGAGTAGGTGTATTTCACTAAAACAATCAAAGAAATCTTACCTATATATATTTCTACAGCAGATGGCGGGCATTAGTGCTGGAGCGTGATGATTGATTGGCGGACGGAGCAGCTCACTGGCTGAGGTCACTGACGTCATGGACCTAAGTGAGGCGCTGTTTTAAACTCCTATACCTCGAGTATAAAAGCTCTTAAAAATATAACAGCGGTGTTAAAATGTTTTATGATATTCATTGTTCAGGAAATGATTGCATTCTTTTACATTAAAAATGTTTAAGCATTTATAAACTATGATTTTACTCAGATGCTCCATATCAACCGATTTATTTTGGACTCGCTCCGGAGTGCCCACTAGCATTTGAGAAACCTGGAAGACATTGTAGAGTGGAGAATTCCCACTGAAATCACAAAATCCGTCAAACCAATAAGGCCAAAGGATATAAGCCTACATGACAAATAACATTCCAAACTATAATTTTAGACCGCCTCCCTTTTGAGGAAAACAAAACTCATTACTGACCAGCCACTGATGAAGGACTTAAGAGTAAAAAACCGTCAAACCCCACTCCAGAATTCCGAATGCCTCGTATTGTGATTGCTTTCTAGGATAACAACCATGTCAGGTTACATAATGTGATGTCAGAAACGACTAATGTAAAATAGCCTATTTACATATATTAATATTACTTACATATTCAATAAGATTTTTTGTTAGTATTTTTTAACAGTCTATGCTTTTTTGTACATAGTGCTGACTTGCATGTGAACTCTTTTCAACTTCAGACTTCTTTCAGTGAGAGATGAAGTGTCCTATCATAATTCTGCAAACGCAGGCTGTTCCCAGCAGCACCAGGGAGGCCCTAAGACAAGCATGTCAATCAAAACCTCAGCATGGCTCTCGCTGTCTGTTGTTCTTTCACCCCTCAGAGATTTCCTCATGAGCATTAGGTTTCACAGCCTGAGAAAACCCTGGGACACATTCACATTCATTTATTCAGAGACACAGCAAGTAAAACGATATCATATCAAAGCCATAAATCACTGAGTGTATGATCAACACTGTTATCCAATGGAATATTGTTCTTATCATTATTTTTCTGCCTTGACATTTGTTCCTACTCCATTCCAACTCCTTCCAGCTTTTTGATCAGATGTAATTTTTGTACAATCATAGTTAAATGACATTTTTTCCCCATAGTAATGAATGGGGTGCAAAATTTGTGGACCTAACTATTGATGCAAGTCCTTTAGCAACACTTTAATAACCAGGTGGGGAACCATAGCAACCACCTAACACCACCATAGGAACCACGTAGCAACGGCTTAAGCGGCGCAATCACTGCACAGTCAGTTCGCTTCAGAAATGCACTTTTCTTGTTTTAAGTATAATCATGTTCATCAGTCTTGCACAGATATTTTGCTTTATTTTGAATCATTCATGGCACAAAACTAGCACAAAGGGGTCCAGGCTGGATCTCCTGAAAGCATCTTAGGACAAAGATATAAACGGTATGGTTGTTTTCTGCTTTGTCCTATAGATTAGCTTGAGCCCAGAGAAGTTGGCAGTGTTTCTGGAGGTTGTTGGCATTGGCTTCCACTGCATAGTACAGTCTTAACTTGCACTTGAGGACGCAGCAATGGATGTTTGCTGACAGCTGTTTGTTAAAGTATTCTCCAGCCCACGCACTGACCTCCATCACAGAAGGATGCTGGTTTATAATCAGTGCTGACAAAGTTCAAAGGGCATGAGATGGTTTCAGCTTTGCCTTTTATGCAGAGATTTCTCCAGATTCCCTGAATCTTATTAGATATGCACCGTGGAGAGTGAAATACCTAAAATCCTTGCAAATGCTTGTTGAGCAACATTGTTCTGAAACAGCTGGACTGTTTGCCGATTCATTCTTGGCAAAGAGGCGAGCCTCAACCCATCCTCACTCGAGGCCTTGGGTGCTTTTTGCGCTCTTATGCTCAAGACTCATTACATTATCTTTTTAAATATACTTTTTGAACATTCGGCGATGTTCCTAGTTCCTAGTAAATAGCCCTGTCCCATTTATATTAAAAATTGAAACAGCATAATTTTCAGAATGTGCATGTATTAGCAAAAAACAATCAAGCTGACAAGATAAAACATTAAATCTCTCTTGTTTAAAATCTCCATCTACTTACATACAGATTTAAGCAAACAAGCAATTTACAAATCACTGCTTTTATACTTTATCACTTTCCTGTAATTGGGTTTGATATTTTTGTCCATTTAAAGACATTTGACCACTTGCTGGCCTCATTAACAGATTTTCTTGCTAAAATATTAAACAGTAGAATCTCATTTTAAACAAATGTCTTCTAGTTTTTGTGAAAGACTTTTTAGCAGTGCACACTTCACATTCCATCACATCAGAGTCAACGCTGGGTTGGGGTGGTCACACACACTAGTCAGGACGGGTCCGAGCCGGTCAGAACCAGGTGGGACCAGCAGCGGCCAGAGAGCCTTTCTTTCCCCGAATTGCTTAAACTCAAATACCTCAGAGGAGATTATTACACAGCTCAGGGAGTGAGCGTGTGAATGAGGGGGGCACATTTAGCGAATATCACTGAGCTCTGTGAGGAAAGCAGCGGAGGTGAGTCAGAGTTCAGTCCAGCACTGAGGACTGCGGGGCTGTCAATCACCCATGGTCAAGGATTCTGATTGGCCATCTGTCCAGGTTAACCACATCTAGACTACATATGGAACATATCAGGGGAAACCAAATTTACCCACCTTTCTTTTTAAATAAAAGACTTTCATGTAGTGTAAATAACAGTATTTGCACTACATATATGGAGACGAAGCTGCAAAACAAGCCATTATTATAAATTGTATTTGTGATGCCACACCCCCATATTTACATATATTCACCTACAGCAGTTTAGCTCCACCTATTCATGCTGAAATTGTACTGTTTCAGCCTGGACTTCTTTCAGAAAGAGGCAGAGTACAGAGCAGCCAGTCAGAGCAGAGATGATTTACATAGCAGCCCCAAAAGCACAGAAACAAAGACATTCTTAGGGAGAAAGAGAGTTTGGAACATGGGAATTTGACTGTTTAACTTGTTTTGGTTTAATGTTTCAAATTGATTTTTTTTACATAATTTGCACCCGTGGTTGTCTTTGCCATTCGTTGGCCTTCAATTTTACAGCACACTAGCTAGAAAACTACGTTTTAATATTATTATATAAACTGAATTAGGAGTCCTAAAGTAGGAATGTTTAGGACTATATAGAAGATTTATGTACATAAATGCTTGGATTATATTAAAAGTGGTCCTTAATCACGCAATGAGTGTTTACAGGCACTCAATAATCTGATAAGTGCAGAAAATCTGACTTGTCAGTAGTCTAATCAATGTACTTGAATAATCAGATAATGGGGAAACTACAGGAGTCAAGACAATCAGCTTTGTGTTGCAACCAGCCAATAAACTTAGAGAAGACGTGACAAACATTGCGTAAAACTGAAACTGCATGCCACAGCTTTTTTATAATGAACATTGCACCACCTTACCTAAAAATATGATCATACATCATCTAAAAGATAAATATTTCAGTCCTTCATTTTGTCAAGCATGTAGTCAGTTTCAACGTCGCTCCAAGTGTTTTGCTGCGTCTTGCGTCAACGGTGATCGCTTGTTTCCGGTACCGCCATCTGTTTCGCACATGCGCAGACTGAGAAATAAGTGGTTAAGGTAGAGCTCAGCTGTTCGACACAACTCGGCACAACCTTAAACCGAACCCAGAGGTGTTTCCAAACATCTGGAAGCGGCGAGTCACATCAACTCAGGGCCCCTTGTGATATTTTGGATGTAAGGACTACAGCAGAGAACAGCCTTCATTGAACCCACAGTTACTAAGTGCTATACTGAGACACCGCTTTTGCAGTTTGAATGCTCAGAATGCTCAGAGCACCAAAGACTTACACTTCAGGTTTAATAAACAGCACAAAGTCATGTTTTTGTACAAGCTTTTAATCGTATCAAGGTTAATTTGTTCAACAGTACCTTGTATCTCACCTGTTGCTGTTGGTACATTTTGTTTATGACAGTGACAGTTAAGTTGAGGGCACTTACTTCCTCTTCCTCGTCCTTCCCTCTGTTCTGCTCCAGTGCCTTATGGTGGGGTGGACAGAGAGGAGACGTGGAGGAGCGGCCCATGCCTACAGATCTGAGGCCAGTTTTGACTTTAAGACTGCTGTGAAGATCTGGGAACCATGACGTGGAGATCAGGATTCCGAGACCTTTGAGGAACTTTGGCAACTATACGTAGAAGGCCTAAAGTCACTGTTTCCAAATTCTTCTGTTCCAGAGGGAACCACTGCACATTCAGTGTTTTGGTTTTGTTGTAACATCCCAATTACAACCTTTACAGGTTTGGTAATAAGCTGATTTAACAATGTGGGATTCTGAAGCTGGGGAATTTAAAGAAGTACCCCACCCTGATCACCATCTGCTGCATCGGTAGTTTACCTTGGAGGTTTCCTGGCACTTAGTAAAAGAAATTTAAATAATAATAATCATGATAATAATAATAATAATAATAATAATAATAATAATAATAATAATACAAAAGCCAACTGGCCTCCTAGTATGTTCTGAGTGTTTGGAATTACGCACAGAGAAATTTCTATGCATGGTAGTTAAACTATGCCACAGATGCAGAGACGTCAGGCTGTTCCTACCTAATCAAGCCCGTCAAAAATGTAAATTAGCCTCAAGAAGAGGTGCAAGACAATTCCACTGGACCAACACTACTCAACCAAGCAGATTGGTTGTTATGTGGCCTGTATGGTTTGGTGCGTGCTTTATATTCTTTAAAACGCAATTCCATGCTACAACTCTTTAAAGGTAATAAGGTCCCTTTAATACAATGCAAGGTATAGGTCAATAGCAATATCACTGCAGCGCTAGTATTCTGTCCATATCATGCAGCTTTAATGGGTCGTCGAGTGGGCAGTTCGATGGCCGCAGCTCCGTCTGGCCAGGCCATATTGTTTGCTAAGAACTGACAGCCATGTTGAGTTGGCTGAAACCTCTTAACAGTTCGAAAACCTGCAAAACTGGCCTCAGATCAGTGTAAAAGAGCAACTTCCTCCAACACCAATTCACGCACACTCACACTGCACTCTTTCAGCTTTATACACACATGCAAAAGTGGCAACAAGTGCTGTCGAAGTTTCCATGACTGTCCTGCCTTTGCCTTCTCTACACACTGTGCTTAACAGCCTTACATGGGATTTAATCAACCTAAAAAACAAACGAATAAACAAATCAACCTGCGTTTAGCTCTCCCATGTCAGCTGAGCTATCCAGAGCACTTCCCACTCCCCTTCACTCCTTCTGGAGCTTTCCCTTTGGCTGAGCTGTTTGCCATCATATCTACAAGTAGTATGATATTCTCCACTTATGTATTTGATCGTCTTGATTATTTTAGATCATAGAATCTAAAAGCAGTATATGGCCGGATACAGTCTCAGGTGTTTTGTTATGCCCAGTTCAGCTGTGGGCTAGCCACAGTGCTAGCCAGAGGGCTCAGGGTTGGGAAGCTCTGGACAGCAAACCTAAAAAAACCAAACACAAAAAAACCAAATAAAACAAAACAAAAAAAAAACCCAAAATCTCTATGCTTTTCATAAGCATCTCTTCCATTCTAAAGCAAAACATGTGACATGACTGCTGAGTTTGAGCCCAAATCAAGACGTAGCCACCGGTCAACTCCGCTCTCTGTTCCTAAAACCTCACAGTCCACTTTTCTCTCTCCCAGTCCGTCCAAAGCCGCCCCATTCTCGCCCGCTTTAGCAGTGGCCCAGTGGAGGATGGCCTGGTTTCTTGGTGGTTTGTAGCCTAGCCTAGCGTGTGATGGTGCGCGGCGCATGCATTAAGGCTGGACAGGGGGGTGCTGGGACATAGCCGAGTGAGAAGGGCCAGACTGGATCCCTGGCTGTGCTGGAGGAGGGGGCGGAGGAGGAGGGTGTTGCTGCGCCCCGGAGTGTGTGTTCGGGGAGGGCGGGGGTGTGGGGCGCTTGAATTTGTCCGGGCTGTTGCTTCTCCTGGGGGACGGCCTCTGTGTGGTGACGAGAAATGAGGAAAATTGTCACTGAAGGCAAAAACTAAAAAACTGGAGATACGAGTTTTTGTTCTGACAACGGTGAATATCCTACATTGTTTTTATATAAAATTACATATAATATTACAGGTACACATCATAACACCACAGTAAGATTTCACCACTTTAGTTTTATTTTTTGGCCTACTTCTTTAAAATAACATTTTACATCGATCAGGCAAAACATTCTGACCATCTCCTTTTCTACAGTCATTGTCCATTTTAACAACTCCACTTACTCTATAGCTGCACTTTGTAGTTCTACAATTACAGACTGTAGTCCATCTGTTTCTCTCATAATTTGTTACCCTGTTCTTCAGTGGTCAAGACCCCCATAGAGCAGGTACTATTTGGGTGGTGGATCATTCTCTGTAGTAACACTGATGTGGTGGTGGTGTGTTAGTGTGTGTTGTGCTGGTCTGTGTGGATCAGACACAGCAGTGCTGCTGAAGTTGTTTATGTTAAGTCAGAGACAGTAGCTCATCGGCTGCTGCACAGTTTGGGTTGGTCATCTACTTAAAGTAGATCAGACACAGAAGTGCTGCTGGAGTTTCAGCTGTGAAATTCGTCAGAAAAATGGCAGATATCTTCCCAACATTGTTCAGCCCCAATTCTGAGCAGCTCTGAAACTGACGGAGTATGTGAACGTGAAGTTACTGACTGAGAGAATAACCGCATCTGTGTATATGAGAGATGCCAGCTTCTCTGTTGTTCTGGCTTTATCTGTGTGAGTGGACAGTGTCCAGGGCACGACAGAACATCAAAGGACCTGAACCTTCCGTCGCCAAAACAAACATCCCTCGGCAACCACTCATCCCCATAGCAACCAGCTCTGCTTTAATCCAGCGCCTTTCAGAGCAGCTTTAAGGCCTAAAGAAACCATTTTGGCTATTTGCATTGAAAGCTGCATTTTGTGTGTGTGTGTGTGTGTGTGTGTAAAATTTCTTTTTTTTAATAAGGTCTGTCCTAATGGGGGATTTTTACTAAGGCTGGGATCAATTATTGATTCACTGATAATCAAGAACTGTTATGAAATCGTTAAGCATAAAGTTTTTTTTTTTTTTAAAGCATTTTCCACACTGATCCATCACCCAAACCACCAGTCTTGGTTTTACTTCTTTTTCACACAGTTTACACACAAAGATTTTTGCCAATCTAATTAAACACATTCCGAGTATAGATTAAGACTGAGGTGTTTATGCTCACTCAACAATCTGATGGAAAATCTGTTTTCATGCACATTACAAGTAATCCAATTCAAATTTATGCACATGCGTGGAGAACAACTTTGTGTAGATGTTAGTGTGACAACGAGCATCACATCCAGTCGGAGTGAGATGAGCAACAGCGAGCAGCGCTTGAGTTTCAATTATTTTAAAATGATGTCAGACTCAGGAAAACATGCTCCATGTGTACTTATTAAAGAAGGCCAAGAGGAAGACGTCGTGTTCTGAGACACAGAACTTGGATGGCCTGTCGCACGCCGTCTTTTAAAGATCAGAGCATAACCTTCGCCTCCTCTGCAGACCAGTTTCTGCTCCCGCCCTGTTGGACGTTTTAAACCTCCACTAAGACGTGACGCACGTGTAGAACATACTTTAACTCTCCGACTGGAAACGTAATCAGATACAGGCGTTTACATGGCTATTATTCTTCTGTTTAACAGATTATTTACAGTACTACCCCTCGTTCAGGCAGACAGTAACTGTACTCTGAATGGCCTCAATTTGCAGGATAATAAAGCTGCTTTGCTTCTGAATAGTACAGCTCCACTTGATTTGGCTTGACTCGTTTTGGGTAACAGCCACTTTGTTTACCACTGCAGATACAGTACCCCCTTTAATGTAGCTGGTTGTCATAGCAACACCAAATGAAAGTGCCATGATGTGAAGAAAAGTTCTGTTCAGAAGAGGCTGATGGCACCAAGACAAAAGGAAAGTTTGGGGATAAACTACATCCAGATGTCCAGATGACGGGACGATTCTGGTAGCTCCAAAAAATGACATTAAAAGGTAACGTTAACATGTGTGTTCAGTGACTCTGTCCTTCTAATCGGTAGTCTGCGGCGCTTTTAGGTCAACCTTTATCAATGGCTCAGCTTGCTTGGAACCAGGTACTCAACTCTACCAACCCAGGTAGAGTCGAGTCGAGACCATGCAGTGCAAAAGTGCATTAAGCTGCATTAAAAAAAAATAAAATACAGATATTTATCAACACTTTTGTCCTGAACTATCAATTTTTCCAAGTTGCCTAACATTGATACAAAGCAAAACAGAGCACATGTGTGAACACACACACAGTGTAGAGTCTAAAATAGATCTGCCAGGTTTGTCCTTTCAGTATATCCAATGGAAGCTGTGCTCCTGGAAGAATGGACACCACATTGTTAGCATACTAGAATACTGACACTGCTACATGAAGACAAAAAAAAAAAAAAAAGGAGAGAGAAAAAAACAAAAACAGCACAATAAGAACACTGCGATCTAAAAAAACAAACAAAAAACCGGATGAACAAAAGATGGAGCAAGAGAACGGCATGTGCACGTTACGTAACTTGACAATTACAGGTGAGCAGCAGCTTAAACTCAAAAAGTATTTGTAGGCGTGGCAGCATATTACATTTAGTACCTACAGTCTCAAAGGCACGAGGACAGCAGAGAACAAAAGAGAAGCAGAGGAGGACTGCGGCAGCGCTGGGTTACCTCAAGAATTCAAAAGTTTAGGATTTCAACAAAGCTGCACACTCACTGAGAATAAGATATAAAATTCACCTTCCAGAAGGCCACGTGTTTGACATGTGGTGATAAACTCAGCAAATGATGTCACAAAATGACTCAAATAATTACAGTATTATCTAACATTTAATAACTTCTTGATGACCCCAAAGCATCTTCTGGCGTCCAGCTTACAGCATTTTAAACTACACGGCACAAGCCAGCATTGAGTAATCATTAATGCAAGCTTGTGAACGCGTACTGTGCGTATATGCAAATGTATACCTGAACTCCGTGGGAGGGTCCTGGGTGGATGTGCAGTCCTGGAGGGGTGTAGTGGGGAAGGGGGGCTCGGCTGAGCGTGGCTGGTGGTGTGAAGCCCACCGTGTGACTGGTGTACGACAAACCTGCACGAAACAAGATTAAAATGTCATCAACAACTTCATTTACCGACACCTGAATCATGTTAAACCATTGTTACAAGTTCTTTCTACTACACAAAATACATTTTTCACAACACAAATTCCCAATAAAGGAGTAGCTTGTTGAAAAATCGAACGTAGTTGATCAGTCAAGATCTGACTGCTGATGTAATGCGTTTGTTATGCAACACATTCATTTTTTATAGACAACACTGTGTCTTACAGTGCCAGTCAAACAAAGCTATTAGAGATAACCTAATAACCTGATGCAGTTAAATCGAAGTGTGTTGCTGTTTGTACAGTGTTAACTGGTCATAAGCATCCATTACTTGTTGGCTACATTAGCCTCTTAGCTCGTACGTTTTTCACCAAAACATTCATTTAAAACCTAAACTAAGCTGAAATAAGGAAATTAGTTATTTACAACATAGGGTGGGGGTTGCACCAACAAGAATTAAGCTTTAATTCTTTTAATTTAATTAATTTTTTTTTCAAGTGTAAAGTTTGGTGGAGAGGGGATTATGGTGTGGGGTTGTTTTTCAGGAGTTGGGCTTGGCCCCTTAGTTCCAGTGAAAGGAACTCAATGTTTCAGCACCAAGAGATCTGGGACAATTTCATTAAACTTTGTGGGAACAGTTTGGGGACGGCCCCTTCCTGTTCCAACATGACTGCACACCAGCGCACAAAGCAGGTCCATAAAGACATGGATGAGCGAGTGTGGAAGAACTTGACTGGCGAGTCGTGACCTCAACCTGAAAGAACACCTTTGGGATGAATTAGAGCGGAGATTGCGAGCCAGGCCTTGTCATCCAACATCACTGTCTGACGTCACAAATGCGCTTCTGGAAGAATGGTCAAAAATTCCCTAACACACTCTTAACCCTTGTGGAAAACCTTCTCAGTAGAGTTGAAGCTGTTATAGCCACAAAGGGTGGGCCGACATCATATTAAACCCTATGGATTAAGAATGGGATCTCACTCAATTCGATATGCATGTAAAGGCAGACGAGCGAATACTTTTGGAAATATGGTGTATTTTAACATTTTCAACTCCTTGGAACCACCGGTGGTTCCAAAACACACTGTTATATTGTTCCTAACCTTCATATTTCATAAGCTACATTCAAATGGTTGGCGTCATATGAGGCTGTAATGGTAATTTTAAACTCTTATAATAAACTTTAAAGATTTTTTTAAAGATTTTTGGTTTTTAAGCAGTAAATTGTAAGCATATAACAATGTGTGTGATCATAAAACATTCTTTTAATCTGAAGGGAACTTTTACAAAAAATAAATAAAAATGTACAATTATTCCATGAAGTTACTGAACAATTTGCCTTTGGTCACATAAATTCAGATGGACAAAGCAAAATATACTCTGGTGGCTAGACACAGTCAATTAAGCAGATTTAATCTTTGATAACGTATGTTAATCCATATTTAAAATGTAAAAATGTGGTGCAACACAACTCGATTTAAAATAAAACCTAGGTTAACAAATGCTTGATTAGCCCTAAACTAATTAATGTAATCCTTGCTGATGTAAACCATCCACAGACTCTTAACTTAAACCCCTTTGTCTTAATGCTGCACTAGGGAATAAACAAACTCTCGTTAGAGATAAAATGGCTAGAGTACATCTAATTCATATAGTAATGATTCAGGCTTGTTTGCACTAAATTTCTGTGTTGACCTTTTGGTAACAGCTTCCTCCACACGTAGACAACACCTTATCTCTATGAGATGTTTAACGGTGATTCTCCACTGAAAAATCTTTGTAGCGAGAGACTGTGGCTGCGGCAACAGGCCCTTAAACTCTTCAAACAAGAGCTAATGAGATAACGGAGACACTTCTTTATTTGGCTGAGACCTGGCCGAGTGCCAGCAGCCCTTTTACGCTCCTGTAATCATTAGCCTACTTTCTGTATCACCCAATGTTCTGATCCAAGTTGAAAGACGCAGTTTGAGGAACCAATTAATCCTTGGCCTCCACGGTAACAGATCAGTTTATACAGTTTCTCAGAAACCGAAGAACACAGAGATATCATTGGGCCAGTGTGGTAAAACAACGATAATATGTGCTTTTTCCCTACTTAATATTGATATACATTTGAGGTGTTTGGTTAAGCAATTATGCCACTGCACTCCTTGATCCAAGCAGCAAAGGAAATAAATAAGTAGTAAACTACGTGGCAGCGCATGCATTTTGCTTGCCAGATAGGGAGAAAGAAGTCTAGCCATTCACTCAAAACAGTTCAAAAAGCTATTGTCAGTGTTAAATTACAGTGAGTGAAAAAAGGCTGTGGATTTGAATAGAGTCGCTGAACAAGGAGACTGTAGCAATAAATAAATAAATAAATAAATAAATAAACACACACACACACACACACAACGTCTGTAGTGTTGAAGTGGCTCAGATTTCTTAGGTCAGATGCAGCACAGAGCACTCATAATAAGCCCTTAGCTTTCTTTATGGTTCAAAATACTACTCAAAATGAAGTGAGCATTACAAAAAGCATGTGACAATTATGAAGAAATACTCAATATCAAACCAAATGAAAAACCAAACAGCCCTAGGCTAAATATCCCTAGGTGTTTATCAGAATCAATATGTGGCAAGTACTTTATAGTGCTTTCAGTTAGAACTGCCCACTGGACACAGAAAGACGAATCTGGCGAGTCTGGTGTGAGGCTAGGTGATGCAGGGTTGTCGCGGTAACGTACCTGGGGATATGGGGCGGCTGGAGGAGGGCGAAGGGGTGTAGGGGATGGGACTGGACACGGTGCGGGCTCTTAATCCCTGAGCAGACATCTCATTGAAATACCTACAGAAAGAGAGAGACAGAAAGAGATAGGACCAAATAATAAACGTGCACTTTCTCCAGTAACATCAATAGTATCACTACCATTGAAGGTTCCTCCTGTAGAAAGACTTTATTCACAATTTTTTGTAAACTTAGCAGATTTTATGTATAGTTTTCTTTCTTTCTGGAAAAGATCTGGAAACCCATGACACATGGTTTGATGTAATATGTATCACTGAGATTACATTAGAATGAGATTATCTTCAGACTTTGGCCTTTATGCACTAAAGCTGCATTAAAAAAAATAGTGCAGACTTGACCGCCTCTAATGACAAAGTGTCTGATTCGTGAAACTTTCAATGTGGAAGAAGGGAGATTTGAGCACTGTGAGTGCATGGCTCCCCCTACTGACCGAACTGTATAGGGTTAAAATTACCACAAATGGAAAGAATAAAGTGTGAAAGGACTTGGGATGATAGACTGTGATTGTGTAGTGATATTTTCTCAAAATATTATATTTAATTGTTTTTTTTGCAGTGTATGAGATGCTCCTGCACTTGCTGTGTTGTGTGTTTATTTTTTGGATGGAGTCAGAAGTACAAAACAAACACTGTGTAATATGTCTTTGAATGGAAAATGGAATAATTGCAGCTTTTGCTTAAACGAATGTGCATGTAAAAGAAGTTTATCTACTTCAGTACTGGGCTGCCATGCACACAAAGTATTAGTAGTGTTATTTTCTATTTTTATTCACATTACTGGTATTATAGATAATATAGATAACAACTGTGGTTTGATCAAACGAGCATTCATTTCATGAACAACAAAATTGTCAATGAATCCCTCATGCCCTTATTTTATAATTAGATTTGACCGTAAGTAACTTGAAGTAAGTAAATGAATCATGGTCACTGTGATTTCTCTAGAGTTTACATCCCACCAACAACAGAATTTGCATACTTTTCCAGGTCTGATTTTGAGTCCACTTAAGTTCCATGCTTTTCCAGACCTGCTAAAGGACAGTGATTAAACATCCTGCAGATGTGTCACGCTGGAAAATATTATAACAATAACGTCTGGCTGTGTAGAAGCAGTCTTGCGTTTTTGAGTTTGATGTGTAGACGGCCGTACCTCTCGTCGTCCATCTCTAGGCTGCTCTCACTCTCGCTGAGCTGCCTGCACAGAGCCTCCCTCCTCTCCATCTCTCTCTGCAGCTTCCTCTGCAGACGCATGTTCTCCTCCCGCATCTGCCGCTCCTCCTCAATGTACTGAGCCCTCTTCTCTGTGTCTGTGAGAACAAACAGAAGGAAATGCTGTGTGAAAGAGCAGCAAATAGAAAAAGCAACACGCTTTTTAGTGCATAGCACATCAGCTGAACTGAATAATACTTGCATTCATGTTTTTCAAAACACAACAATTTGCCCCTTTAAAAGCTCAAGGATAGGCCTACGAAAGGGATTGTTTCAACTTATTACATCATTGCTCTGAGAGCGCCCTCTAGTGGGTCCATACCACTAACACATGCACTGACATACTATCAAAAAAATAAAAAACAGCAAAAAAGCAACATCAAGGGGAACAACATCAACAGCACACTGAGTATTTGTGGGTGTAACTCATGTTGTAGGCTCTGTAGCTGTGTGTATGTGGTGCTCACGCTGTAGCTCGGTTGTGCGCAGGCTGCGTTTGAGCCTCTCCACCTCGCTCTTCAGGAAGCGAATGTGCCGCATCATGTTCTCAGGAGAGTCAATCTCCATGGAAACCTCCCGTGGAGAAGGTGGGGCCGACACAGGCTGGTCAAGCTTCTCCTGCAGGATCCTGCCAATCAAAAATAAGTAAATAAATAAATAAATAAAATAGGAGGTCAGGATAAAACAACAGCAATGATGTCTGATTTGGGCTAATACTCTACAAGCTTCAATTAGCATAACCTGATCTGTACCATTTCGTCTTTGTATCATTAAAGGGGGAGTTTGGAAATAAAAATAAGTTATAAATTTTTCCTCTTGGTCCAAATGTAGTTGATCAGCCAAGACATGTCTGGTGAAGTTTGCTTCTTTAGTTTTGCACTGGAGCTATGAGGCTAACATACTATACAATACGAAAATTACATTATATACATTAAATACTAAAATAAGACCAGTGCAGTCGTGGGCTGGATGTTAGGGAACCAGTCCTGTGATCGGAACTACATTAGCCTCGTTGCTACAGCACAAAAGTTTCAAAAAGCCTTTACTGATTACAGCTGGAGCAACAGCAAAATTCTATTTAGTTAAATATGCAAAGACTTGACTGTGGTTTCATTCAGACTGGCATGCAGCGTGTACAACTGCCTATTCATCAATAGAGCTAAGATTTGATCTAGGGTCAGATAACATGACTAGGATTACTATAACCTGGTGAAGGATCTGGCTGTGAATCAGTAGTTCTACTCTGGGATGTTACATAACCAGCCAATCTTTCCATTAAGTTTCCAAGCATGGATTTCAGAGGATTTCAGTTTTTTTTTCAGGATTTTCAAAGTCTAAACAACACTATCAGTGGCTGATTTTCCAGACACAACAACATTTGACTAAAAGTGCTTTCTGAACAGGGAACCCTCAGAGATGCATATCTTTGGCATCATGTCAACCTCTTAACTTCTTCCCTCTCAAAACATGAATGTGAACGAATGTGAACTAAACTATTAAACTTGGATTAAGAGGTTGCTATAGGTTTGGGTCATGAGCAAAAAAAAAAAAAAAAGTAGCCTCTCAATCACATGTCCTTTTTCTAGTGTCCCATCTTCTACAAAGTTGCAATGTATTAATCAGCACAATTAATGGGCAACAAATAACTACCTTTTCTCAGCCTCCAGCTTGTCCATACGCTTCCAGAGTCGGTTAACCAGCGCCTCCTGCTCCTGTTCTAGAGTGTTCTCCAAGTCTATCTTCTCACGACGCAGCTAAAACAAACAGAAACACACTCAACTCCAGGCTGCAGTAGGTGCCTATGGTGTGTGATCCAACCCTGCAAGGAACTGCTATTAAGCAACAAAATAGCCATGAAATGCTCTTTAACTTGATTAGTTATAATGAAGAAAAAAAGCAGTAACATCATACGCTGTACCTAAGGCTGGCCTTCATTAGACATCTGATATTTATACCAATAACATGATTTTGGTCAGAAAATGAACAAAGGATAGTGAATTTTTCAAATTTACTACCATTTTACCATCATCAACATTACATACATGCATACATTACATGCAGATGTGAGGTTCACTTATGGCTTTGGGTAGCTACAACTGAGCTGTAGACAACGCAGTTCCTACTGCCACCACTGTGGCACACCATTTCACATCAAACAAGTGTGAAAAATGTTAACACAGCTGAATTATGCAGACGTTTCGAACTTGAATAGTGGAATTCCTTGTAATACTATGTTTATTAACAGAGTGTATTTACATGCATAGTATTAACTATACGACTAACTAAAATAAATATAAAGTGTGAAGGCCAAATGTTATTTATATTTAAAGAAGGTTTAGTGGTGGTCCAGATAATGTAGACAGACAATCAATTGGCTCTACATCTGACAACCTAGGTATTGGAAACAATGCACTTTTGATACTCTGTAGTATTTAGTTACATTTGGTTGGTGCCATAAAAGTACTGAATCATTTAAACCCAGCCCTATCTGCACCTCCAGATGAAGCAGCACCATCCAAATGTTGTTTGTTTTATTGAGAGCATGTACAAAACCCTTAAGCAAACTCCATGGTTCATTTAGTCTGTCTTCAGTGTAAAAACATGGCCGTCGTACTTGTTCTAGGGTGAGCTGCTTGGAGATAGTGTCGTTCTCCAGCTTCTTGATCTTCTTCATCAGTTTGTTAACCTGAAACTCTTGCTCCTGCTCCAAGTGCTGTTCCAGCTCAGCCTTCTCATGCTGGAGCTAGAGGAAGATAAAGGGAGAGATTATGTTTGAGTAAGGATGAATACATGAACACGAGAAAAGGAACAGTTTAATAGCTCTCCCTACTCTCTACCTTCCTTATGTGCTTAAGCTCTCCAGGATGTGCTGAAAAGTTTCCACCTGACTGTCTATTATTCAGTAACCATTCTGATTCATTTAGTAACTAATCTATGATAAAACTAATACTAAGTTATGATGTACCAAGAGTGAAGAATGGAAGTTCCTTGTTTTTAAAGGGGTTAAAGTACACAGTGACTAACTAAAATAAATATACAGTGCGAAATTAACAATCGTGTTATTTCTACAGGAGGTTTGGTCGTAGTCCAGATAATGTGTCACTACATCCTACTAAGGCACATACGGTCGAGGTGGTGACTCAACAACCCCGCTCAGATGCCTGGCATTCTTCCCAACGCAGCCAATTCCTGACAAAGCCTTGTTATTTTGGTGAACTTTAGACTGCGCTGATGCCCCCACAACACCCAGCCACGCTTCCCACACGGCCCCCTGTTTTACAGTAGTACATCAAGTTGAATGAGAGAACACCTGACTGCCTTACTAAAAGAAGGCAACACAGAGAATAGGTATCATTTGATCGTGTGCTTCCAGCTACTATAAACTGAACCTACATTCCTGATTTCAGCTCACACTTGTCATTTACTGCTATATAAAATGAGCTTTGGGCCTTAAATGTATTCTTTCTATTCTTGGCAGAGAGGTACATGCAGAGATAAAGCAAAACAGTCCCCAACATGTTTTTTTTCCAGGTTTACCACTACTTCACCATTACATATTACATATATAAACATATTTAGGTTCTGTAGTTGTTTTGGATAGTAAATAAAACTATATCTATACACTATAAAGCTATATTTGTGAGACACTGCAAGCCATAATCACCACAACAGTAAAGACATTTCCTACAATTGACCATTTCACATCAAGCCACTCAAACATCACTGGAATTCCCCTTTAAGCATGCTGTAGGCGTACTAGAGCAAATGTGAGGCACTATGGGAAACGCAATAAAGATATGACATTCACCTAATAAAACCTGTGTGTGATTTGAAAGTGTCTGCAACCACTGACAGGGATCAATGTATGAAGTGAAGTCTGGAAGGCTAATGCTTGGAAACTGCTTCCAAATGAACTAAGAAAAACTTGCTTTTGTCCATCAAAAAGCCTCAAGCGAAAAACACTGGCAGCCATCTCGAAGCCTGAAAGCTAGGGCTGAGGCATGCATGTCAAGGTCACGTTTCATTACACAATCCATGGTATTCTTAAAGATGTTTACCATGAACATAAACCTCTGCAGTGAAGCTCCAAGAACTGGACAAAAAAAGAGATTTGTAGGCTAACCAAACCAGTTTCTTATGGCCAGCTTCATATAAGTTTCACCTTAAAGGGTGCAGCAGTTACACACTGCCACCGGAGTAAATAAGATGGCGAATAAGAAGCTTCAGCTCTGTCCAGCTGGGATGGATGATTAGACAAGCTGCTTTAAATGACAAGGTGGACGAAGTAAAGAACAGAAAAACCACAAGTCACAGCAGGTACTTCTCAACACAGGATTCAAACAGACACTAAGCCAATTCTGAATTCTGAAGAAAGTAACTCTACAGAGATGCTATAGCTTAAGACAGCTAGTGAGTTGTAGAGAGTCTGGGATTCCAGTTTGCTGGGAGAGCTGGGAGTCAAGTTAGAAAATCCCCTCATCACTCATTTCAGTCAGAAGGTAAGAGCCACACCTTTATGTACAAAATCTGAATGTACATGAACTTGAGCTCAGATGGTTTAATTTTGAAATATAGCCTTGTAGACAACAAACATTTACCTTTATTATAGGCTGTAATTATATGCATTTGCCAACCTTTTACATTTTTTTCAATGTATTTTGTGTCTTAGAAGGCAACTTGTGCCAGTTATCCTGCCCCAACAAGCACTGCTGCCTTTTTGGGGGAATTGAAACATTACAAGTTACGTTCGTGTACTTTTCTATTATTTCTCATTTCTTCCACCAAACTGAGGTTTCATCATGAAGCCCTATTTCTTTGCCACTTTGACTAACATTAAACTAAAAGGAACAAAAGATGCACATTTTCACTTGATGTCTCATGTACAGTACATACGCCACATGCAAATCACCAGTAAACCACTCACACTCATACGCATAACACAGAGTGCACTGTCCAGTTACGCCCCCCATAACGCCCACACAGCCCCCTTAAAATGTGTCATCTAGTCAGATCAACTGGAGACTGACTCACTCTCTCCTTACTCACAGCACCTGCCCAAAACCACAAAAACTGTGGGTGTTCAAATTCACGGTAGAACTGAACCCAAACCCATCGTGGCCTACCAGCACCAATTCCACTGATTCATCCAAACTGTGGGTGGAAGAGGCTAAATATCAGGGTTCGTACTGTTGTGCTGAAGGACAGTGTGCACAAGTCTTAAAGTGCAACTGTATTCAACACGAACACACCCATATGGAATTTCTGGGTCAGCAATAACCAATAATTAACACCTTGCACTGATACTGATAGCATTTTAAGGGATGTGCAATAATGTCAGAATCACACTGTTATCAGTAGATAACTGCTTGTAAAAAATTGGTATCAGACAGAAGTTTAGATTTTGCTGATATCTCAAAGCGCTCTGGTTCATTCATTGTATTCTGGAAGAGCAGAATGTTCAAGTGAAGCTAGGTTATGGCACAAACATCTGCATTTTATTTATTTTACTGTATTTGTAACTTTACAGATATAAATTGCACATGTAAATGGCCCATTTTCAAAAGTTGGAGCGCTGTGCAAAATGTAAATAAAAACAAAACGCATTGATGTGCAAATCATTTAAACCATATATTCATTGAAAACAGTTCAAAGACAACACATCAAAATGTTGAAACTCAAACAAATGCCCATTTTGAATTTGACGCCAACAAGTTGGGACAGGGGCAAGAAAAGGCTGGTAAAGTTGTGTAATGCTAAAAACACCTGGTGGTTGATTGGCAACAGGTCAGTAACAAAAAAGGGTATAAAAAAAGCATTCGAGAGAGGCTTTCAGAAGTTAAGATGAAGAGGGGTTCACCACTCCATGAAAGCCTGCATGATCAAACAGTGCAACAATTCAAGAATAACTGAGGTGAGGTGGAAAAGTGTCCTGTGGTCCGACAAATCAAAATTTATTCTTTTTAGAAATCATAGACGCTGTGTCCTCTGGGCTAAAGACCACTCAGCTTGTTATCTGTGCACAGTTTAAAAGCCAGTACTCATGGTGGTATAGGGGTGCATTAGCGCACATTGTATAATAAACATATGGTGGCATTCAGATGACGTCTTTTTCAGGGAAGGCCTTGGTTATTTCAGCAAGACAATGCCAAACCACATTCTGCATGTATTAAAATGGCATGGCTCCATATTAAATGAGTCCAGATGCTAAACTGACCTGCCTACAGTCCAGGCATGTTACCCACTGAAAACATTTGTCACATTATGAAATGAAAAATATGACCAAGGAGACCCCAAACTGAGCAGCTGAAAGTAAGAAAGACTGGGAAAACATCTTGCGGTCAAAACTAGCAGTCAGCCTCCTCAGTTCTCAAGCGCTTATAGAGTGTTGTTAAAAGAAAAGCTGATGAAGCACAGTGGTAAACATGACCCCGCCTAAACTTTTTTGGAATGTATTGTACTAATAAATACTAATAATAATAATTCTCAGTTTCAACATCTGATGTCTTAACTATTCTTTACTATTAAAATATAATTGGCATGATTTGCATACTTTTATTTACATTTTGCACTTCAACTCAACGTTTTTGGAAATAGGATTGTAGATATGGTCCTAATTTCCACAATTCAGAAATGTTTTTGTATCATGAAAAATGTATGTTTCATGAAAAAATATCAGATAACTGCATTGTCTAAAACTGCCATATCGGTGCAACCCTAGGTGCTTGACTATTTAAAAAAAAAAAAAAAGTCCCCAGTGCACTTCCATACATCATTTATACATGTAAAATGATGTACGGTAAATGATGCCAACTATCTCATAGAACTGGAAACATGACTTTGAAAGATCAGTTATTTCAGATTAAATGCTGAAATTAATTTATCGCTGTACTCCAGCTGAACATTTCTATTAAGCTACAATTTAATTTCTCTGATCCATTTTCACCATGCAGAGTGACTATATCTGTACCACTGCATGCATGCGTAAAACAGTTGAAGTCATTAGTTGTACTGCACAGCTGTAATTATATCTGATAAATCTGATATTAATAATTTAATTTATTGGAAAATAACAGTCTGCTGACAAATTGTGCATCTTTACTATCCAATAAAGCACAAGGCAGAAACAGATTTATTTGTTGTCTTCTTCCCTGTGGTTAAGCCAATATTTGTTCATTAACTTTTATGGACACACAAACATGAAAATTAATCAGATTGTGTGTCCCTAGTTTCAAGGCTGCCCTCTGTGAAAAATGGTCTTCAGGCAGTTAACCCTTATGAAAACGTAGAGGCTGGCATAAATCTATCAGGTGGGTGAAGTGGAGAGAGTTTATGCCCTGGAGGTTTCTAGGGCCCTGAGGACCGGGTTTGGAAACATTGCTCCATCTAGACAATGCGAGTTCTTACAAGATGGACCTCACATAACCAGAACACTAAGTAGTCCAGAAAATGCATGCATGCAAACCAAAGCCAGGTCCAGAAAACAATCAGGCAACAGATTTGTCTAGGACAGTGATCCTCAAGCTCATCCTCAGGGACCCCAGACAGTCCATATTTATTGTTCAACCCAAATGAAAACAAGTAGGAATGAAGGAATTCATGCGGACCATCTGGAGGGCTCTGAGGGCCAGGTGAAGGCCCACAGTCTTTGGTGTGCATTTTCTAAACTGGGGCATGAGTATTTTGGACATAAGAAGTTTGCATCTAGGAACTGCACGCATTATCTAGAGCAATAGTTCTCAAAAAGGTCCACAGGGAGCCCTGAAGTCTCATTTGAGAACCACAGATCTAGAGAAGTTTCTAACCTGTAAGCAAGTATGGTGGCCTGACTTATTTTTAATATGGGCCAAAGATCTTTCACCAGCCTATCGCTCCATAAAAGCCACAATTTTTATTTGTGTGTGTCTATAAATCCATACATACATCAATGCACATTCGCTTGCATGAAACTAGAAAGTACGGATGCACTGATATGGGCTGATGATTATATCCGAAATTTTACTTGTACATATTTTTCTACATTCTACATTGTATACATTGGTAGTTTAGCAATATGTAGAAATAAACAGTTACTCAGGGGTACTCTAAACATTTTGCTCTTTAGGAGTAAAATAAATAACAGTCAATTGATGATTTTGAATATATCAGCCTAATCTAATTCACTCTCCGATGCTGATATTCTGAAACTTACTGGGACTAGCTGCATCACAATCAACACAATCAGTCTGATAAGATACCTGATTTTAATCTGCGGCAGGTTGAACATAACCAACAGGTCACTCTCTGCAAGCAGTGACAAATTAGAGGATTCTGTGATCAGATTAATGCTTTGATAGCAGCATAAACTACAGTAAACAACTGCTACAGAGCAAAAGGAAGAACTGGTAAACAATAGCACATTTATTCAAATCAAATCAAAGATTGTATGACCCTTTGGCACCAACACCTGACATCTCAGCAGCCCTACTCTCGAAAATCTGTTACGCAGTCCGTGTCTATGTTTTCCGTAGGTTTATTAAACAGTTCTCTGGTCTGGTGACTCACCTGCATAAGTTTCCGAGACAGGTCGTTAGTGAGGAACTCCTCCTCCTTTTCATAGTTCACGGCAAGCGTCTCTTTTTCCTTCTGCAGAGCCTGGATCTTCTTAAACAAGGTGTTCGAGATGAACTCCTCTTCTTGTTCTGCCCTCGCTTGCTGAAGACACAGATCAAACACAAAGTTAAATCATGCTCACAAGTTCAAATTTTCACATGTGCATCACAGCATGTATTGTTCTGAACCAGTAGAGCCACGTTAAAAAACAGGCTACGAAACATATTTTTGTTTTAATGAAGAGTTCACAAAAACATATATAAGAACAGGTAAAAATAAATTAAGATAATGGCAAAACAGACCGACATCCAATCAGCTACTTATTACTATGCAGTTTTTGCAGTTTCTATACATCAGCTTCGTTCTTAGGCTCACTATCATATTTAATGCTATTTGCAGCTGAACAGTGATTTACGAGATCGATGAAAATCTATAGCCAGAAAACCATACCGTGGCAATGTTTATCATGAAGACACAATATTGGTTCCTCTGTTTGTATGTGATGCTCATTTTATCTGTTTTACAGATCCAGATTTGCACAGTAGCCTGCAGTGTGCCATATCAAGATCCGGGACCTGGTGACGGGGAGTTCAATTCCGATCACCATTGCCAATCAAGCTTTTCTGAAATGCTCCAAATTACCTAAACCAAACAATGGCACCAACGTAAGCCCCTGACAAAGCCGTAATCTTTGCACTATTCTCTGCTACACTGGAAACCCAAATACCAGCTCCAGTCCATCTCAGAGCCAGACAGGGGCATTTGTCATGCTCTAATTAAGAGATTATTTTCCAACACCCCTTTGGTTTTAGCATTTTATTAGAGTGTAATTATCTTGTAGTATCAAACCATCATGAACAGTGGGACATTCAAGTAGGTAGATCTCACTTTTAACCTTCCTATTATGTGACTGGTTAGTTTGACCCATTTCCACTTTCAAGATGTCCGCAATACTGGCCACCTGGCCATACTGGCCACTCTTTGACTTTCTAATTTAGAATAACCAACCTACATGCAAAGTGTGGTCAAACTGATGTGTTCTGGAAGGTCTGCAAATATCTCTACACAAAGGTGATGTTTTGATGCTTTTATGCACAGCGATGGTTGCGAAGATCTAAAATATAAACATCTTTGATGTGTACTGATGTTTTGAAAGGTGTGAAAAGGAACCTCCCCACATTTCTTGTTTGCGCTGTTATAAACATCATCACACATACATGCTGAAAAGACTTTCAGCTTCTTATGCCACCAAAATGGTGCCATGGCCTATAGGATTTGCTGTCACTTGAGTCTATGACATTCAGTTTTTGAGCTCCTGCAACTGGAAGCCACCGGATTGTGAGTTTCGTAAGAATTGGAAGCCACTGGATCAAGAGTTTCATAAGAATGGGAAGCAAGTGGATCGTGAGTTCTGTAAGAATGGGAAGCCAATGGATCATGAGTTCTGTAAGAATGGGAAACTACTGAATTGTGAGTTTTGTAAGAATGGGAAGCCACCAGATCGTGAGTCCTGTAAGAATGGGAAACCACTTCATTGTGAGTTCTGTAAGAATGGGAAGCCATTGGATCATGAGTTCTGTAAGAATGGGAAGCCAGTGGATCGTGAGTTCTGAAAGAATGGGAATCCACTGGAGTGCGAGTTTCATAAGACCTGGAAGCTGCTGAATCATAAGTTTTGTCAGAACTGGAAGCCACTTGACTGATAGTTCCCCAAGACCTGGAAGCCACTGGATTGAGAGATATTCATAAGAAGTGAAAGTCATTGGATCGAGAGTTCCCCAAGACCTGGAAGCAATCAGATTTTAAGTTTCCTAAGAAATGGAAGCCACTGGATCATAGGTTTCATCAGACCTGCAAGCAACTTGATCGGAAATTTCATCAGAACATTCTAAGTTCGTTAGAACTTGAAGCCACAGGAAACATGCATTTGTCAATGCATACACTGGGTTGTTGATATTAGCTATGGTACACATGTCAAATGGAGAAGTGAATGTCAGCCTATGGAATAAAAAGAACGAGAGGCCAATATTTTGGGTCATTTGGTGATTTTCTACAACACTGTTTTACTGTATTATTGACAGAAAGGCTGAGAGAGTAACCTTAAGCGAGGCCATCTTGAAGAATTTGGAAATCTTTGCATATATTAATTACCAATGTTATCAAAATGCTACAGTTTGTAAGGAAATCGTTTACTGAATTATTAAATATGGCATATATACCATCTGTTCTCATATTTCTTCTTTCTGAATCTTCTGACAATCAATAATAGAGATACATATTTAACATAACACAAGGGTTAAATCATTCTCAGCTCTGCATAATGCACTACATGGCAATAAAGTTAGACATATTACTGGCTTAGTTTAGATACCAGCTGAAAGTAAGGTAGTAGCTATTTTCCAACTTTTCCTACTGGTCACTGTCTCAGCTATTGCCCAACTCAGATGATGCTCAGGTGTTAAAACAGTTCTAAGCCTTATTCAGGCCTAAAGATAGAGTACTGCAGCTTAGCTCATAACTCACTGAGACACAAAAAAAGCCCAAAACGACACATTTTTTCCATTAAGTGTGCTGGATGGTCAGACAGCTGGCTGCTGTGGCAGAGATTTAGTTGCCAGTGATGACTCAGACTCTAGCTAAACTTAACGGGTCTTTCAATTTAACTGAATTTCGCACACCAACAATAACAGTTCCCAAACGCGTTTAATACTTTTAATGAGTTTATAAACGAGCTAACGTGTCCACACAGCACTTCAAAACACGTGTGCAAATGTTAACACAGCTAACTGGGCTAAAATGTCTTTGTTATGGCAGCTAGCTTAGCTTAGCTTAACCTAGCGGGGATGCTACTCACTCCATCGCAAAACAACAAGCGCTAACGTTAAGGCGACAAATGACTTTTTTTTTCTCTTCAGTTCACTCAGAGACTATTTCTAAATATGTTACATTAATTTAGGATCAGCTAATCAATAAATAATAACATTCGTTACACTTAGCAACAGCGTTAGCCATCTAACCTAGGTGGACTAGCGTAGCAACCAACGTGCTGCTGTTTTAAAGGCGACAAAACCTGACAATCTAGCCGATCGGTTGCAAGAAAATGAGTGACATTTGTTCCTAGGGGCTCGGTTTAATGTTAGAAGCGCCTGTCATCATCAGACGAGAAGCTGAAATAGGTAAAAGCCTGATTCGCCAGCTTCTTGCTCGGATTTTCCCGTTCCACCTTAAATAGTATTATAATACTATTTAAGGTGGAACAGGAAAATTCGAACAAGAAGCTGGCGAATTAAAATACGAAGCTGACTTGCAGCTTGGTGTCAGCCTTAACTTACGATGGTTACGCTGGCTTTGCGCAGGTCCCGGTTCTCCTCCTGCAGGGACTTGCACTTCAGCTTGAACGTCTCCAGCTCGATCTTCAGCACTTTGTTCTCCTGCTGCAGCGAGGCCAGGCGGTTCGTCAGCTCCTCCAGCCGAGACTGCGAGATGACGACGCCCTGCTTGCCGCCGCTGCTACCGCCGCCACCGCCGCCGGGCGCTGAGGCGGCCGAAGAGGACGAGGAGGAAAGCGGCGGGACTGACGCGCTGCAGCCCGCGCCGTCCGTGTCGCTCTCGCTGGCGCTGTCTGCCATGGCCGCACCACCGGGCAAGGGGAACGCGAGAGGAGCGCGATTTGAGAGCGCGTCTGCAAGTGCGAGAAAACACGACCAGCTCGAGCTGAGCGCGTGCGTGTGCGCGAGAACAGCGCGAGAGCGGTGAGGGAGTGACGCGAGAGTGAGGGGTGGGCGGCCGAGCGATGCCACTGATAATCGATTCGATCCCGTAGTTTCGATCTTGCGGCTGCAAATAGTTTATGATAAATATAATATTAAGAAAATAATTACAAATGATTGCGCAGAATTGATCATTCTGACCATTTCTGGCAAAGCTTTTAAAATCCAGGTGCTATTGATCTTAGCTGGTCAGTTTGAGATGCTGGTATAGAAACTGTAGCTATATATGTGTTAATGATTTTTAAATCTTTATTCAGCAATATACTCGTAATGATTTGTCAGTATATATAGTATGTCATATATATATATATATATATATACACACTGCTCAAAGAAATAAAGGGAACACTCAAATAACACATCCTAGATCTGAATGAATGAAATATTCTCATTGAATACTTTGTTCTGTACAAAGTTGAATGTGCTGACAACAAAAATCACACAAAAATCATCAATGGAAATCAAATTTATTAACCAATGGAGGCCTGGATTTGGAGTCACACACAAAATTAAAGTGGACAAACACACTACAGGCTGATCCAACTTTGATGTAATGTCCTTAAAACAAGTCAAAATGAGGCTCAGTATTGTGTGTGGCCTCCACGTGCCTGTATGACCTCCCTACAATGCCTGGGCATGCTCCTGATGAGGTGGCAGATGGTCTCCTGAGGGATCTCCTCCCAGACCTGGACTAAAGCATCCGCCAACTCCTGGACAGTCTGTGGTGCAACGTGGTGTTGGTGGATGGAGCGAGACATGATGTCCCAGATGTGCTCAATCAGATTCAGGTCTGGTGAACGGGTGGGCCAGTCCATAGCTTCAATGCCTTCATCTTGCAGGAACTGCTGACACACTCCAGCCACATGAGGTCTAGCATTGTCCTGCATTAGGAGGAACCCAGGGCCAACTGCACCAGCATATGGTCTCACAAGGGGTCTGAGGATCTCATCTCGGTACCTAATGGCAGTCAGGCTACCTCTGGCGAGCACATGGAGGGCTGTGCGGCCCTCCAAAGAAATGCCACCCCACACCATTACTGACCCACTGCCAAACCGGTCATGCTGAAGGATGTTGCAGGCAGCAGATCGCTCTCCACGGCGTCTCCAGACTCTGTCACGTCTGTCACATGTGCTCAGTGTGAACCTGCATTCATCTGTGAAGAGCACAGGGCGCCAGTGGTGAATTTGCCAATCCTGGTGTTCTCTGGCAAATGCCAAGCGTCGGGCCCTCATACAATCCTCATGGAGTCGGTTTTTAACCATTTGTGCAGACACATGGACATTTGTGGCCTGCTGGAGGTCATTTTGCAGGGCTCTGGCAGTGCTCCTCCTGTTCCTCCTTGCACAAAGGCAGAGGTAGCGGTCCTGCTGCTGGGTTGTTGCCCTCCTACGGCCTCCTCCACGTCTCCTGGTGTACTGGCCTGTCTCCTGGTAGCGCCTCCAGCCTCTGGACACTATGCTGACAGACACAGCAAACCTTCTTGCCACAGCTCGCATTGATGTGCCATCGTGGATGAGCTGCACTACCTGAGCCACTTGTGTGGGTTGTAGAGTCTGTCTCCTGCTACCACGAGTGTGAAAGCACCACCACCATTCACAAAAGTGGCCAAAACATCAGCCAGAAAGCAGAAAGGTACTGAGAAGTGGTCTGTGGTCCCCACCTGCAGAACCACTCCTTTATTGAGTGTGTCTTGCTAATTGCCAATAATCTCCACCTGTTGTCTGTTCCATTTGCACAACAGCTGTGAAATTGATTGTCAGTCAGTGTTGCTTCCTAAGTGGACAGTTTGATTTCACAGCAGTTTGATTTACTTGGAGTTATATTGTGTTGTTTAAGTGTTCCCTTTATTGTTTTGAGCAGTGTATATATATATATATATATATATATACACACACATATATATATATATACACATGGTGAGTTCAAAGGCATTCAAAAACATAACAGCAGTATTGAAAAAAAATGACAACATAAATAATTGCTTACTTTCTTGAAATTGTATCACTATTTTCACATAGTATCTCAAATATTTGAGAAAATAAGTAATTATTTTAAGATATTGAGTCGATATTTCAGTTATTTTGACATACTAAGCCAGACTTTGAGAAAATTAGAAATATCTGATGTACGTATATGTATGATATATAACACACACACACACACTTTTTAAAGCTGTGTGTCCTTCTTGGTCAAGAGGGGAGCTGAAGCCTATCCCAGCAATGGATTGAAGGCAGGAGACACCCTGGACAGTTCTCCTGTCCACTGCAGGGCAGATGCATATACATCCACACCTAGGGGAAATTTAGCACCTCCATTTAACCTGACTGCATGTGTTTCGACTGTGGGAGCAAACCCATGCAGACACAGGGAGAACATGCAAAGTCCACACAGAAAGGACCTTGGTCGCCCGGCTGGGGAATCGAACCCAGACCTATCTTGCTGTGAGGCGACAGCATTACCCACTGTGGCACCGTGCCACATATGATATATAATATAAGATATAAAATATAACGACAGGTATAATTTTGATATACTGCTGGCAGAAACGGGAGGAAAAAAACAGGTGATTTTTTTCTCCTCTGGCAGGAATGGGCTTTGTTAGAGACGTTGTTAGAGTGACCACACATCCTCTTTATTCAGCTCCTGCTCTCACAACCCAAAAACAAGCTTTAAATTGTCAAAAGCTGCTTTCTACAGTCTGCTCCATACCATCTTCCTGCCCCCAGTGTCCTCTTTTCTCAAAACCACAATACTCTTGGAAAACAAACCCATGTGCAAATGTCCAAGTGTGTCCCATTTCTCAAAGGCACAAAAGTTTACTGCGCAAAACCAAACTAAAAACAGCCTTTACTGAATATTGGACCGCATAAGTCTTGGCCCAGCTAGTTTAAAGGGAAAATCCACAGATTTTTCAACATTTCTCCCTGATTAAATTCTTCAGATGTAAACATACTTACTCAGTGTGTTTAGGTCTGAAGAGACTCTTTACAGATTTCTTTACAGTGGTGTTGATAGGAACCAGGGGTCACCACGACTACAACACATATATAGACATTTTATTTACTGTCCAAAAACACCAGCGAACCTACACGTGTCTTCTGAGCTCTATATGGAATATTGACGATGGAAAAAAGTGAAACATTTTCTTTGCTTAATCTTTGCTTAATATTAGTGGCAAATGTTTTTGTCAATACCTAAAACTGCTACAAGTCTGCTATAATCTAAAGGACTTTCAGGAAAATAATGCATTTGTGCATAACTTTAACTCTCAGAATCCTCATATAACAAACAGTAAGGATTTATTTTACATTTTTATATGATCACATGTTGGTTGCACAGTAAGTCAAAGGAAAATTAACTACTGGAAGGGGTCCTTTGAAGCTCAGTGCCTAATAATGCTAATTAAATATTTATCTAGTCTTTCACATAGAGACTGCCTTTAATGCATGAAAGAAATCCATGAAATTCTTCCAGTATCTACAGAAAACACAATTGCTAGATGGATGCTTTCCTCTGGGTTTCCTCCCACAGTCCAAAGACAAGCAGTCAGGCCAGTTAGACATGCTACATTGCCCCCAGGTGTGAGTGTGTGAGTGATTGTGTATGTCTGCCTGTCTGCTCTGCGATGGACTGGCGACCTGTCCAGGGTGTATCCTGCCTTCCACAGATGACCGCTGGGATTGGCTCCAGCACAAAACCCCGCCCCCCCCCCCAACCCCCCCCCCCCCCCGAACCCCCCCCCCCCCCCGGCGCCACCCCGCGACCCTGAGGGAGAAGCAGCTTAGAAAATGTGTGTGTGTGTGTGTGTAGATGGATGCTAGCATTACAGCAACTGAACACTGATCAGTTCATTGGCTGAGTGAAGTGGCCACTGACATGATGAATGTACACTAGAATGACAAACGTTTTTCTAAAAACCTCAAGGGCTGGAATTTGGTCATCTCTTGGAGGCCTCACCCAATTACTTGAGTCTGAAAGGGGAAATCCACCACAGAGTGGTTTGGTGTGAAATGCTCTGCTCTAGAGAAACTTACTGAGTCAGAAGTGTTCACAGTGGTGGTGATAGGAACCAGACGTCCACCTCTAAAAGTTCCCTCACAGAAAGCTACTACATGAAGTGGTTATGAATGCCCTGCCTGATGTCTGAGACACTGTTTGGCAATAAATGTTCAGTCGAAAACTTATTTTAATCAATTTATTTGAATCCATTCATGGAGAAGGGATACATGAAGGGTGTTATAAGGCTAAGTAGTCCCCGAAGGAAATGTTTTTATTCCTTCAGATTGACCACTATTCTTAATCATCATTCCATATAAACACTCAGAAAACGCATGTAGGTTCACTGTTGGTTTGGAAGGGTAAATAAAATGGTTATATTTGTATTGCAGACATTGTGACTCCTGGTTCCTACCAACAATATTGCAATATTGTCAAAGCAATATTGTCATATTGTATGTGCTTGGACGGGTTGATGGCCATTTCACTGGTACTTGTGACTAGTGACTATAAATGTTTCTTCTTCGTCATCATCATCATCAACACTGTAAGGAAACCTGAGTGCACGTTTTCCTGCAGATGTACCATTTCACATCAAACCACTCTGAAAACCTTTCTTCTTACCCATTGAATTATGCAGACAATTTGAAAAAGTGGTGGAATTCCCTTTTAAAGGCAAGCCTTCAGACTGACAGTGAAAACTTGTCTGCATCCGCTTGAACTGACACATTTTACATTTCCCAAAAGGCTCTCAGAATGATGTACCACAGTCTATTAAAGACACACTGTACATATTATGTATCAGATCACATGTAAATCCATCTGGTTCCTATTACCACCACTGTGAACAATTCTCAATAAGCTTCTCTAGAACAGAACATTTCACACCAAACCACTCTGCATGACTTCGCAGACACATTAACATGTTAATTATGCAGAAACTGTGAACAATCAATGGAGTTCTCCTTTAACATATGTTGTGATGATGCAATGTCACCATTAGATGGCACTGTAGTATATTTGTACTTGAATGCTTCTCTTGCAGCTTCAATCACCGGACCCCACAGTATGCATTCTTGATTAGCCAGTGTCTGTTTAAAATAATTTTACTGTCTGAGCATTGTTTCCTAGTCCCAACAGAGAATTGCCCAGCCTTCTCACAGGGAGCTTTGGGTTTACAGTCAGAGAGCATGGTTTGTTTTGTTCCACTAATTGGTCTACAGCTATTAGCTTCAATAACTTTACTCGTTTCACAAACCTATTCCTCGACAGAGCTGTTCCTAGACTGTCTGTGAAGGTGTAGATGTGCAATGAAATACTAAAGCTGTAAATTCAGTGTCCTCTGTAAGTAAGCATGTGACGTCTGCACGCTATCAGCTCTGAGGCGACTATTGCTGTGCGATATGGCCAGTTTTCATATCCTGTTCTTTCAGGCAGGCTGAAAAACAGAAGGGCATTGCAAAAGCTCAGAGGCCAGAGAAAATCTGTTGATGTGGGTGCATGCATGAAAGCACACTATATTTCCATAAGTATTCACTCACCCATCCAAATCATTGTATTCAGATGTTCCAATCACTTCCATGGCCACAGGTGTATAAAATCAAACACCTAGGCCTGCAGACTGCTTCTGCAAACATTTGTGAAAGAATGGGTCGCTCTCAGGAGCTCAGTGAATTCCAGCGTGGTACTGAGGTAGGATGCCACCTGTGCAACAAGTCCAGTCATGAAATTTACTCACTACTAAATATTCCACAGTCAACTGTCAGTGGTGTTATAACAAAGTGGAAGCAATTGGGAACGACAGCAACTCAGCCACATAGTGGTCGGTCATGTAAAATGACAGAGCGGAGTCAGCGGATGGTGAGCCCCATAGTGCGCAGAGGGCGCCAACTTTCTGCAGAGTCAATCGCTACAGACCTCCAAACTTCATGTGGCCTTCAGATGAGCTCAAGAACAGTGTGTAGAGAGCTTCATAGAATTGGTTTCCATGGCTGAGCAGCTGCAGCCAAGCTTTACATCACCAAGCACAATCCAAAGTGTTGAATGCACTGGTGTAAAGAGCCGCCACTGGACTCTAGAGCAGTGGAGAAGTGTTCTCTGGAGTGATGAATCACACTTCTCCGTCTGGCAATCCAATGGATGAGTCTGGGTTTGGTGGTTGCCAAGAGAATGGTACTTGTCTGACTGCATTGTGCCAAGTGTAAAGTTTGATGGAGGGGGGATTATGGTGTGAGGTTTTTTTTCAGGAGTTCAGTCCCTTCCTGTTCCAACCTGATTGCACAAAGCAGGTCCATAAAGACATGGATCAGCAAGTTTGGCATAGAAGACTACGCAGAGTCCTGACCTCAACCCGACAGAACACCATTAAGATGAATTAGAGCGGAGACTGCGAGCCAGGCCTTCTTGTCTGACCATTAGTGTCTGACCTCACAAATGCGCTTCTGGAAGAATGGTCAAAAATTCCCATAAACACACTCCTAATCCTTGTGGAAAGCCTTCCCAGAAGAATTGAAGCTGTTATAGCTGCAAAGGGTGGGCCGACATCATATTAAACCCTAGGGATTAAGAATGGAATGTCACTCAATTTCATATGCGTGTGAAAGCAGACGAGTGAATACTTTTGGCAATATAGTGTATTTCATCCATTCATTCACAGACTTCAGCAACTGCCCATTGACTTCTATTATAAATGAGTTTCAAGTGAACACATTTTTTTTTCTTCTTCACGTCCAGAGAAACACATCAAACTTATTTTCTGTGGCAATCGACCTTGTGACACAGATGTAACGGATAGAGATAAAGTTGAATAAATGCTGTAGTACTCCTTTAATTGCTACACTAAAATAGTGCTGTAGCATAGTGCTGTGTAAAGCCAGCCATATAGATCTCTGATCACGTTTTTTGAGCGAACACTCTCTTACATGTCATTACTGACCTGGAGGTTGGTGCGTCAGCAAGAGCGGTTGCATGCAATCTGAGGCCATTTACATCTTCATTAGAACCTATAATTGAACTTCTGTGGATTCAGAAGTAGAACAGTAGGCAGCGTCCGGGCTATAAACGTGGTCTCACAGGGCTGGACGTGATCTCCTAATAAGAATGCACGTCCGAGGACAGCTCTTTTAAAGTTTTGGTGCTGGGTTGCGCTGCTAACAAGGGTATGTTCTCTAAAAGCTGCCCCTCAGATTCTGATAGTCTGTGCCCTGGGGAACAATGGATAACACAAGCGGAACACACTAGCTAGTAAAACACTATCCACAGTTAACAAAGCTGTTTTTATCCTTGCAAAGGGTCACATTTATTCGATTTTGAGTTTCCAGCACATGTGAATCACATCTATGTGCTTAAATGCTAGTCAGCCATGCTAAGTCATGCTACATAGGCTAACAACAGGCTTACTTTGTACTAATAAGTCTACGTTCCCCCTCACATTTAGCTTGTCTAAACTGGTTTACGCTGGTCTGGTGCTGCTTTTTCTGGTCACGCATGGTCACGCTGGTTGACCACCATCCAAAACACAACATATGCTACTTTTGCTAGAAGCTGCTGGTTTAAGCTAGTGTTGCTAACGTGTATGGTGTCTGAAATTGGCTTCAGGAGGCTAATGTTGCTAACATGAAACAGTTGCTTATGTACACCAGTTAGCATGATGCTAACATCACAGACTGGGCTGACTTGTTCAGTAATCTCTGACAGACTTGCTTATGGGGCTTCCCACGATGTGAATCATACTGTTCTATCTGTTCAATCTAGATTGACAATGTTATCCTGATTATTGTATTTTTTGGCTGTGCTTTTGTCCTTTTTTAACGCATTTTCCTACGTGTCATGCTTTTGTTACTTTTTGGTGCTGAACAAAAGAGTAAATGTAATTCACACTATATAATTGTTGGTAGTTGTGTAATTAAGTGTATTTCTATGTAATTATGTAAATTAAATTGATATAATACCAAAACGACAATAACTGGAGAGTTCTAAGGGTTAGAAGTAAATTCTTCATTTGAAAACAAAACTCCACACTGGTTCATGCTCTTCTAATGCTGGCTTAGTGTTGGTTAAACTGGTCACCCAGCATGGTCATGCTGGTTGACCATCACACCAGCATCCAAGACACAACATATGCTGGTTTCTCCAGCAAGGAAGATGTAAACAGTGTGATGAAGACTGGTCTGATGAGAAATGTTCCGTTCTAGAGAAACTTATGGTTAAAGTTCTTATGAACAGAACCGAAATGGTCCAGAATGACTAAAAATATCTTGGTATATGAATTTCCATTACAAGCTGATAAAATTTTTTCCTATGATTTTATGGATACAAGGTTCTGTTCTGATAGCAGTGATAAAAAAAACTCATGTGTGGGTTTACTGGTCGTTCTAGATAGCATATAAAATGGCTATTTTGTGTTGCACCCTGGTTCTTATCACCACCACTGTAAATAAATCAGTCACTCAGTTTTTCTATAACGAACTGCTTCACATGGTGTTCACTCTAGATATGGTGGAAACGTGACTTATGTGCAACTTGTGCACGAACTGGAGCATGCTCTGCTTATATTGTTATTTTCTTGTTTACTTGCTTATTTGTTGATCTGTCTCTGTATTTCCAGTATTTTCCACAGAATCGAGCAAATTGGGGCAATGGGGAGAACAGTCTGGGTTTTATGGCACACAATAAATGCCGACATGCTAGTGCTTGAGAGCGGCAGTCAGGCATCTTTTTGTCTTTGACTGAAAAGAGAGATGACACGGGGGAAATGAAGATGAGATCAGGGCTGAGGCTTTGTTTTTGTACATACAACACATCATTTTCAAAGTCTTTGCATCAACAACTGGGAGAAGGTGCATTTCTCTGAACTCTGTCTTCACACCAGGAACACATTGAGAGACTTTGGATGGTTAAAATTGCTTTAAATTTCCATGCTTAGCTGGTGTGTCCATTTTGATCATTCTTAAGTGGATTGCATGTGGACCTGGAGCTGAATCAGTGTAGAATTTGTTCGATAAAGGCTAAAAATGCTTTGAATTTTCCTACAATAGTGATTACAAATGGTAAAGTAAGTGCAAAGTAAGAACCCACTTCTACTGCACTGCTTTTTGTTAGCACCTCTATGGGGTTTCTGATAGTAAGTCAGCGTAAGCCAGTGCTGGTGCACATGCCATATATATGTATACATATATGTATATGTATATACCAGTTTTGCAGTGATTCTTTCAGCAAAGAGTCTTTGCATTGAGATGCCACCGCTGTTTTCCATTCATAACAACATGTATTTACAGTCAGTGGCTGTGTTTACATGCAAAGACTTTTGCTAATCTGATTAAATACATTCCAATTATAGATTAAGACTGAGGCATTTGTATGCTCACTCTATTCAACAATCTGATGGAAAACCTCCATTTGCATGAACATTACAAGTAATCCGATCCAAAATTATACGCATACATAGAAAACATATTTTTCCTCTAACTTATGATGTTTGTGTGTTTTTATGAACAAAAACAGGCAAAATCCACTTTTACATCACCATATTTCAACTTCTCTTTATCCCTTAGAATTAAACAGGTTATTTTTGCAACTGTGGGAATTTTTGCAATTTAAGAGGGAAATATGCAAATGACCTGTGTTCTGATTGGCTGCAATAGATAGAAAAAAGTGAGGGAAACCAATTGTCCATGCTATGGGTCTTTTAAAAGTCTGTTTTTATGTTATGTGTTATGGTCAGAGTGTGGAGGTATGGTGAGCCTGCAAAGACACTTGCGCCCAGGAGACTAGTAAGATCATGATCTGTCCCTGTGAGTTGGCAGAGACTTCATTGGCATCATCTGGTATAGTGTGACATGCAGTAAACCTATAACACTGCTTTTATTGCAGTTTGCAGCAGGCTTAGGTTTGGGTTGAACCGAGAACAGTTGGAGTCACAGTTTAATGCAGGCTTGCATTTAGCCACACTTTAAGGAGCTTTGATAAGAATCCCAAGTGTTGATAAATCTTAATATGGCTCCCATTTTGGGCTTAAAAATTGTTGTTAAAATCCCAAGGAACGACATATGTGATTAATAATTCATCCAGTCTTCTGTTTTACAGCCAGACAGAGCCTATTTGCATTTCTTGGGACTTTAGGTCTTTGTTTGAATAATACATGTTCCAACCGATTTGTGTTTCTGAGCTATTTTAGCTCTTAGTTGGTACCAAACATTTCCAGGGTGATGAAAATGCTGGTCTACACAAGGAACAAATGAATAAAAAATAAAAAAAAACATTAACATTTCACCTTTTTCTTTTGGAATTTTTTCTCTTCTGTTATATTTTGTACAAACTTTTACATTAAACCCTTACATGCCAAGGGTCCGCAGGTGGGCCCCAAGTTTTGTCACACACTTCTATAACGTCAGAATAGTTCAGCTAGTTTGAAGTCCTTGTAGGTACTGAATAATAAGCCTTAGTATGTAATAATTCTGGGATTTTAAGGGATTAAAAAGATAAACCTTGCTTTATTTACATTTGAATGACTCCTTTATTTTAAATACAGGACATCAAACTATCATACTATGCTTTTATGACTTTTACAACAAATATTAAAAAATGTTAAAATGTGCCCATCACTACATCTGTTGTAGACATGCCTACACGCCTCCTTTCACTGTGTCACTATAGTTTCTGGAGTGAGATTTCCTTCTGTAAAGACTACAGAACCCCTCATTTAATGATGGTTTTGAAGGTGGAAGTACATTTTAAAGACTACGAGTGGGGTGGACACTTGAGGGCGGGCTGCTCTAACAAAGAAAAAAAATAATAACCAACTGAGGTTAGGTAGTAAACCATTAATGCCAGCTAGTACTGCAGCTGTATATAACAAAACCTCAAATATACTTTACTTTTAATGTAAGTCAGTGGAACCAGATGTTTCTCCAAGTTTTTTTGGTTCATTCACCATGAAATGTACACACAATGTAAAGGACAACTAGCATTTTCAAATTGTGTCAAAAACTGAAAAACGATAAAAACGGAGATATGAGGTTTTGCTCTGACAGCATGAAGTACTGGGTATAATAATGAGAGAATGTAGATGATAGATGACATACACAGAATGATAGATGACAACACAAAAACGATACAAAATTGTGAATTCTGTCAAACCTCCGAGGCTGAGGGTTGCAATGCTGCACTACAAAATATTATATAGTATGACAAATAATGTATTAAATGCAAAAAGAATTACAAAATACAAAAGAATTCCCCTTAAAATGCTTGGCTGGTTCCAAAGGCCCAGTCCCATTGCTTCTTTTTACCCCTGCCCCTTGTTTTCGAGTGTCACCTTAACTCCTTGGAACTGAGTTACAAGGAGAAGTGGTGGAAATGTTCCCTATGAAACGGGACTCTCAAGTAAAGAAGAACATTACTTCCTTAACAGCTCCTTAGCTGCTCTGTAGGTGTCCCTGCCAGTCTGCAGTGACAGCAGAGAAGGGAAAAGTTCAGCTCCTCACTGCTATGCTTTAGTTAGAGGAGGGATAAGACAATTATTTACTATTGCCCAGCACTAATTCTTCAGTGATGTACAGCTGAAGTCAGATATTCGCCAGCTTTTTGTTCAAATTTTCCCGCTCCACCTTAAATAGTGCAGCAGTTATATTCTGGTGCTTCTGTCATCAACACTGCTGAACTTTTTAAGGCGGAACAGGGAAATTAGCTAGCTAGCTACTGAGATTAGTACTAGTGTACTATTAGCGATTTTATATACTTGTTAAAAAGTATATAAGTATATAAGAAGTAATTCGAATCAAATTGTCCAGACTTACGCATTCCTTGATCCAGGTAGTTCTACCACATTTTGTATGGAGAGTCTCCAAAGATGGCTGAACGCGAAGGGAAGGGACCACAGGATCCTTTTGTGCACTATGGGTCAGGAGAAACCCACTGACAGCATTGTCATCAGAGGCTTAGAAGTAAGTAGTTTCGAAGGTGGAGATTTCTTTGGACTGCCAGATGTTTATACACAGAAAGAAATCCCAGTCAGCAAAGACCATATCCCAAAACAAAGGGATTTGGAGAAATGGCCTCATTTAAAAGATGTGGTCTTGCCAAGTATTGATGCTGATATTGATCTGTTCATTGGAATAAATGTGCCCAAACTTATGGAGCCATGGAGGGTAGTAAACAGCAAGGGGCCTTTTGCAAATAAAACCCTGTTGGGCTGGGTTGTTAGTGGTCTCCTCCATGACGAGCACACTTGTCTCAATAAGCATGGCAAACCGTACATCTGCAGCCACCGAATTTCTGTAGAAAGAGTGAGTGAGCTTCTGGTTCAACAATTCAATCATGACTTCCCTGAGAGTGCATACGAGAAGGTGGAAATGTCTCAAGAAGATCTGAGATTTTTGGACATAATGGATACCTCTGCAAAACTACAAGATGGACACTATCAGTTGCCATTGCCACTTAAAAGGGATCCCAAAATGCCAACAATCGGCTGATGGCGGAGCAAAGGGCAGTGTCTTTAAAAAGAAAGTTTGGTAGGAACAAGACCTTTCAAGACCTTCACAAGCTGTTTATGGACACCATTCTAAAATGTGGACATACTGAACTTGTGCCCAGAGAGGAATTGGTGCTGCAGAATGGCAAGGGCTGGTACATACCCCATCATGGGGTATATCACCCCAAAAAAGGAAACTTGCGAGTAGTTTTTGACTGCTCCGCATCTTATCAAGGAACATCTCTCAACAGTGAGCTCTTGCAGAGTCCAAATCTTACAAACTCCTTGATTGGAGTCCTGCTGCGTTTCCATCTTAAGAATGTAGTCATCCTGGCAGATGTGGAAAAGATGTATCATCAGGTCAAGATACCACCAGAACATTGTGACTTTTTGCGTTTCTTGTGATGGGATGAAGGAGACATCTCTCAGCCCCTCTTGGAGCACAGGATGACAGTGCACATCTTTGGAGCAACATCATCAGCTAGTTGTGCCAGCTATGCCTTGAGAAGAGCTGCTGAAGACCATAAAAACAACTTCTCAGCTGAAGCAGTGAACACTGTCTTGAATAATTTTTATGTGGATGATTTGCTGAAGGCAGTGGATACAGAGGCCCATGCTATCCACCTGTATCCAGAATTGAAATCTGTGTGCAGTGGGAGGTTTCAATCTCACCAAGTGGTCAAGTAACAGTCGAGCAGTCTTGGCTCACATTCCTGAGCTTGAAAAGGCAAAGGGAGTGAAAGACTTGGACCTAGACCTTGAAGACCTACCACTGGATAGGGCCCTTGGTGTGCATTGGTGTGCTGAAGAGGACATCTTCAAGTTCTATGTGTTCCCCAAAGAACAACCATGCACCAGGCGAGGAATTCTGTCTATGGTCATTTCAATGTACGACCCGCTAGGATTTCTTGCCCCTGTAACCTTTTCAGCTAAACACCTCCTGCAAGAACTGTGTAGGCTGAATCTTAGTTGGGATCAAGATATTCCTAACGCTCACACACAATCCTGGAAAAGTTGGTTGCATGGCCTTTTATCGTCTATTACGAATCAACAGTCCTTGGATGATGAAGGTCTAACCACATTGATGTGCGAGGCTGAATCCATCCTAAACAGCCGTCCTTTGACAACTGTTTCAGACGACCCCAATGACTTGGAACCATTGACCCAATCACTTATTACAACTTAAGGTCCAACCCGTGCTACCACTAGGAATATTCAGAAGGGAAGATCTATATGCCAGGAGGCGCTGGCGACAAATACAATATATCGCTGATCTTTTCTGGACATGTTGGATACAGGAATATGTTCCCCTCATGCAAGAATGGCCTAAATGGTCTCGCATCAGGCCCAATTTCTGTGTGGGAGACGTTGTGGTGGCTGATCATACAGCACCACGAGGCTCATGGGTGATGGCAAGAATAATTGAAGCTATCGCAGATTCAAAGGGTCTCGTTCGTACTGTGAAACTACAAACTAAAACCAACCAGCTTCTAAGACCCATCAGCAAGATCCACCTCTTGGTAAAGGCCGATAGCCAAGGTTGAATTGAGGCTCATGAACTGCGCACATGCTTCCTTTTGCATTACATTCATATACTGATACTTGCACTCATTTAGATTAGAATTAGAATACCTATTCTTTTATTTTTGTAATATAAGGATAAATTGGCTCCCTTTGTAAAAGTATTTTGTTATAGCCACACGCAGTTGCTATAAGGGGCCGGATATGTTGGAGCCCAATTTAGTTAAAGTTTTTAATTCAGACTCTCATTTTGCTTGCTGGGCTTTAGTCTGGGACTTTTATTTTGACACGGCCTTAGGCCACCTGTTCAGATAAAGATGGTGTCTTCCACATGGTGGCCAGTCTCAGTTAGACAATGGAAGATGGAGTAATTGAATAGTTTTTACCACTTTAACCTTAACATTTGAACTACACCCATTGGAATTTGTGTTAAACTTTGAACTTATATTTTGGATTAACTCCACTGTGTACCACCTGCCACTTACCTCCTTCCTCCCTCCCTGCCTGCTTCCTACCTATCTCCCTACCTGCCTGCCTGACTGTGAGCTTTCTCCCTATCTGCCTGCCTCTGCTACCATCTATGAAACCAGGTATGAGCAACAGCCAGACACAGTGTTTTTAAGATAAGCGCATAATCATTTTTACAGCATCTACATATTGGAATACGTTTGGCCATTACAGAAGAAAACGACCATAACACATTAAAACTACATTGAACTAAGACAATATAATGGCTATCGTAATTTTTTAACAAAGACAATTTTCACGTATGTGAGTTTCTTTGGTCGCTATCACTCTGTTTGGAGTGCACCTCTGATAAACCAAACCAGGTAGCCCTAACACTTCGCCCTACCCCTCTATCTCGACAATAATTGGGACACCTTACCCTTAGACATGACTGCGCAAAACTGAGGGCTAAGTATTCAGTGGTAGGGGCGAGGGGTCAAATGGGATTGGGCCAAAAATACTTAAATATCAGCTAAGACATATTTGCTGTCTGAAGTTTGCTTCATTGGTTTTGTATTAGGCCTACAAAGCTAATGTAGCTAAGAAGTAATAGATTACATGCTGTTATTAACATGGATAAAAAGTATGGACAAAAGTACATCAGATAAAAACAGAAGCAGCCATCCTAAAGTACTATATATCAACCTTTTATGGATAACAGTATCAGATCAGACTGACACAGTTTGAGGCTTGTTTGCCTCATTCACATCATAGCTCCAGGTTAAGCTAATGTCTAGGCTGATCAATTGCTTTTGAGGAAGGGGGAGGAAAACCGTGTAAACTTGATTTTTTTGCTAAACTATTTCTTTAGTAGACTCCCTCAACAAACCCATTTTAAGTGGATTTTCTCTTAAATGACTGAGCTGTGGGCTGAGGCAGAGTTCCTGTACCTTTACATTTATGGCATTTGGCTGACGCCCTTATCCAGAGCGACTTACAATTTGATCATTTTACACAAGTAGGCGAAGGGAGTGTTAGGAATCTTGCCCAAGGACTCTTATTGGTATAGTGTAGGGATCTTACCCAGTGTAGGGTTCTGTACCTCCTTACAGGCCTTCCTGTACCTCCCTACAGGCAGAGAGAGAGAGAGAAGGAATGATGCGGATTGAAGGAAAGGAGGAAAAGAGAGAATAGGAGAGGAGAGAGAGAAGGAGGAAAAGCAAAAAATAATGGAGGACAGAGTGGAAGATGCAGCAGTGTGGACAGAGGGCAGAGAGAGGAAGGTCAGTGGGGGCAGGGCATTGCGTCCGTTTCTCTGCCTCATAGCCTTAGGCAGTTCGTCAGTTTCTCCCACAATTCTTGGCTCACGTTGAAAAATTTTTCATCCAGTCAGTCTCAGCTTCCACAAATCGAAGCACAGTTGGCAGTGGTTACATTGCAAATCTCTTTCATCATGCAGGCTCATTTGCTGACTGTAGGCCTGCAGCAGCTTCGCCAGAGTGCTTCACCTGGACAGCAGATGCTATATTCTAGCTTTGCTGCGAAGATAGCATGGAGCAGATTCATTAAAACAATCTTATTTGCACAATCTTTCTGAGCAGGTCTACCAAGACCTGGAGGCTAGGGAACTGCCTCTGTGCCCAGTTCGATCTCCAGTGCCGACAGTACATGACTGAGGTGTCCTTGAGCAAGACACCTAACCCCCAACTGCTCCCCAGGCGCTCGTATTCTCGTATAAACTTGTATTTCATTTCCTTCTTACTTCTGTTTACTCTTTTTCCTGTTACAAGTGGACAAGCTTGGCCTGGATGCTTTCATCAGCCTGGCTTGCATGAAGGCTGTCAGCGCTTAGCTCACATGTGTCAGGCTCCAGTCTTCGCAGGCCAAAGCACTGCATACTTCAGCACGCTGCCACATTAAACACACCTGAAACAGCTCATCAGCTAATTAGCAAGGGCTTCATGAACTGAATTCAGAGCGTTAGATGAGGGTATCTGCTAATCTCTGCAGCACTCTGCCCAGAAGGTCCCCAGTTTGACGTGCATGGCTTGGCAGATGCATTTCCACTCATGTAACTGTATACTGATCACAAAAACCCATTCTGTTTACATTTGTGTTTAATACACTCAAGCTCCATCTCTGACCACTGAATTTGGTTTGAGTGATTCGATTAGAATTTGCTTACAAAGTGTCCTGAGGGTGTTTACAGCTGGCTTTGCAAGTGAAATCTGAATGTGATCCGATGAACAAAAACGCATGTTAATGCAAAATATTAATAGGCTCACAGTGTCAACCTGCTTAGCAATTTGATGCATCTTAAGGGCGGTTCTTTTACAACCCTATTTAAAAGAAAGTTGGGACACTGTGCAGAATGTAAATAAAAAATCTCCTGAAATAAGCAAGGCCTTACCTGAAGAAGACGTCATCTGGATGGCACATATGTTGCCAAAACATGTATACATAGTTCACCCATGCACAAATGCACCCCTACACAATCGTGATTACTGGCTTTTGAACTGTGCACTGATAACGTGCTGGGTGGTCTTTAGCCCGGAGGACACAGTATATCAAATATTGATTCATCGGACCACAGGACACTTTTCCACTTCACCTCTTCACCTTTTAAATGAACTCGGGCCCAGTGAGGTGGCAGCATTTCTGGATTCTGTTTATATATGATTTGTTCTTTGTGTTTTGAGTCTTAACTTGCATTTGTGGATGCAGTGATGAACAGTGATGAACTGTATTCACAGACAGTGGTTTTCAGAAGTGTTTCTGAGCCAATGCAGCGGATCATGTCTGTGTTTAATGCTGTGTCATCAGAGGGCCCAAATATCATGGCCAGCAATGGTTTTTGGCCTCGTCCCTTATATACAGAGATTTCTCGATTCTCTGAATCTTTGTTTTGTACCCTAGATGAAGAATGTTTTGTACCCTAGATGATCCTAGAAAAAGTTGTTGCACTATTTGGTGGTGCAGTCTTTCACAGTGTGAACCCCTCCTCATCTTTACTTCTGAAAGACTCCAACTCTCTGAGATGCTCTTTTTACACCCAATCATGTCACTGACCTGTTGCCAATCAACCACCAGGTGTTTTTCTTTAGCATTACACAACTTTTCCAGTCTTTTGTTGCCCCCGTCCCAACTTTTTTGGAAAGTACTGTTGGCATCAAATTCAAAAGGGGCATGTATTTTTCAAAAACAAAATGTCTCCATTCAACCAATCATGTTGTCTTTGTACTATTTTCAATTAAACATAGGGTTTAAATTACTTGCACATCATTGCATTTTGTTTTTATTAATATTTTGTACAGCATGCTGATGGGTTTGTACTATTTTATCACTTTTCAATTTAAACAAGAGAACTGGTATACAAGCTGTTTATAAACCATATCAATAAAAAACAGAATATTGGATAAAACTGACATTTTAATTGCTGTGTTCCAACTTGCTTTTAAGTAGCACAGCATTCCCTCTGTTATACATAACTGCTGATGCAGTTTCATTCATTTTTTCTGCTGGTTTGCTAGTGTCAGCAAGCTAAAAGCTAGCCTGCTAGAAAACCCAGCATAGACCAACATGGCTGGTCACCAGCAAAACTAGCATATGTTGTGTTTTGGATGCTGGTATGCTGGTTAACCAGCATGACAATGCTGAGTGTTATCAAAAATATTACAAAAAAAAAAAAGATCTGCATATTCTCAAAAAACAAAATGCTTGTATTGCCAAGTTCACAAGGCTAGCTAATAACCTCACTGAGGCTAACCTAGCTGAGGGTGCATTTAAAACCAAATAATTCACTCTTGCCTGTCTTTTTATATCCTTTGTGTTGGGAGGGGCTTCTTGTGAACTGTAGGAGTGACACGCTGCAAAAATGGTGAGTCAAAAAAACTCTATGGTAATTGATCCCAGGTAGAAAGAGTTTTGGGCCGATTCTGGCTTTCCGTTGCTAGTGGGGGTGGACTACCAGGCAGGCATGTGGGCCACAAAAAGGCCAGATGCTGGACAGCTTCATATGTTTTTGCTTCTTGGCTATATTTGTGGGCCAATTCTGGCACAAATGTTATAGAGCAACAATGTAATTGGGCCAGATTTGGGCCACATCCACTAGTTTAATCCACTTTTGTAACATTTGTAACAAAGATTCAGATGCTCATGGTTAAAGGAGAAAAAGAGGCTTTACTGATTTGAATCAATATCATTCGTGGCCAAAAACAGGTGTGGGTCAAATCCAGAAAAGACAGCCCGCACAAAAATAAACATCACAGAAGCCAAGCAATCCAAGGGTCAGGCAAAAAGGCAGAGAATAAACAGGACTAATGAACACAATAGAACACTCAGTAGGTCTGGAAAGATACTTCGCAACTAGACTATACTTAATCCCAGGCTTATAAACTAAACTACTATGGTCACATGACAAAAAAGACAGGTGGTCATAGTTAGTATTCTGGAAACTGTGAGCACTGATTGGAGTGCAAGGGAAGGTCAGGAGTCACATGGATCATATGATCTCCCAGAGGATTCTGGGAGATGGAGTCTGAGTGTGCCTCAGAGCCGGAAGGGGTGTGACAACTTTACAGTGTGTAGGCCCGATTTGCGCCAAAGACCCAGCCATGTACTAGGCCAGAAGAAACCCAAGGATGGGGCCAGACAAAGTTTGTTAACTGGGATGTGCATAAGCTTCCATTATATACTAACTACATTAGCTGCCCATCAGAATGGTGGCGCGGTGGGTAGTGCTGTCAGCTCCCAGTGAGGAGGGCCTGGGTCGATTCCCTGGCTGGGTGACTGGGGTCCTCTCTGTGTGGAGTTTGCATGTTCTCCCCGTGTCTGCGTGGGTTTCCTCCCACAGTCCAAAGACATGCAGTCAGGCCAAGTGGACATGCTAAATTGCCCCTGGGTGTGAGTGTCTGTCTGTCTGCCCTGTGATGGACTGGCGACCTGTCCAGGGTGTATCCTGCTTTCTGCCCGATGACCGCTGGGATAGGCTCCGCTGAGAAGCAGCTTAGAAAATGGATGGATGGATGGATTAGCTGCCCATATCCAGTGCAAAACTAATAAGCAACCACTGAATGTGTCTTAACTCATCTATATCTGAACTTTTTGCTCAACTATTCCTGGACATATCAACTGAATAGTCAATTTCCACTTCCCCTGCAATGTTAACATGGACCATCATGTTAATGGTCTGAAAACACTATTTCCCTATTACTTTCACCCTTGGGCCAGATATAAAAGTACACAAAACAGTAGTGAGTGAACTTATGCTGTGCAAACTTGTAAACAAATTGTTATCTTTGGTGGAAGCTGCGATGTTTGTTTAATTTCTGGCCTGTTGAACACAGACGCCTGAGCTTGGGCAGCATCTTCCGACCGAATCTGAGCGAATAACCTCTGTGCTTTGTTGCTTATTTATTTATTTTTTCAGGATCGTCCAGCTCCGGGTGACAGTAATGAGTGTTGGCAGCTGTTATTTTGAGTCCTGGGAGAGGCCCGGGACTCGCTGCCTGAGGCTCTCCTTACTGAGGCTGTCTGCTGTGGAGAAGTACACTCTAAAAATAAAGACTTTGGAAAACACGCTGTCGAACGGCCAGTTTTGACTGCAGTCCACTTTTTCGCATTATGGTTGCAAACAGAGTTATGGATGCTATTGTTGGAGATGCGGATACCCATAGTGGCCCAGTATCAGACACGAGTTTGGATTCAGCCTGTGAATCTCTCTCTCTCTCTCTCTCTCTCTCTCTCTCTCTCTCTCTCTCTCTCTCTCTCTCTCTCTCTCTCTCTCTCTCTCTCTCTCTCTCTCTCTCTCTCTCTCTCTCTCTCTCTCTCTCTCTCTCTCTCTCTCTCTCTCTCTCTCTCTCTCTCTCTCTCAGAACTAGAACACTGCACAAAGTTCTGGAATAGAATGTTCCAGCATTCTCTTGGCCTCAAAATGTTTGAAAATTCAGCGTCATCCCAGTTAAAGTAGCTCTGGCCTTTCAATAACTTCAGTATAGTTCCTGAACAACATGCATTAAATGTAAAATACTCAACTTGATTTGCTTGATGCAATCACACCCTCATAGCAATGTTCCAACATCTAGTGTAAAGTCTTTCTGTAAGAGTAGACTTTAAAGGAACATGTTGGCAAAACATCTAGTTTGCATAATTCCCACCGTACCCCAGATGTAGCCAATCAGCAAAGATACGTTTGGTGTCCAAGCTTTGCTTCTTTTGTTTAGCACTAGAGCCACAAGACTAAAGCTGTTAACTAACAGTAGAAGTCAAGTCACCCAAATTTTTTCTGTAAAAATATATCACTAAAACTTCTGTCAAACTACATCCAAGTCTCCACTGATGTACACTCACCAGCCTGTTCAATTGCTTGTTAACACAAATAGCTAATCAGCCAATCACATGGCTGCAACTCCATGCATTTAGGCATGAGGTGGTCAAGACAACTTGCTAAAGTGCAAACCGAGCATCAGAACAGGGAAGAAAGGTGATTTAAGTGACTTTGAATGTGGCGTGGTTGTTGGTACCAGACGGGCTGGTCTGAGTATTTCACAGGGTTTAAAGAGAATGGTCAGAAAAAGAGAAAATATCCAGTGACCGGCAGTTGTTTGGACGACAATGCTTTGTTGATGTGAGAGGTCAGAGGAGAATGGGCAGACTGGTTTGAGATGATAGAAAGGCAACAGTAACTCAAATAAACACTTGTTACAACCAAGGAATGCAGAACACCATCTCTGAATGCACAACCCGTCAAACCTTGAAGAAGATGGGCTACAGCAGCAGAAGACCACACCGGGTGCCACTCCTGCCAGCTAAGAACAGGAAACAGAGTACAATTTGCACTGGCTCACCGAAATTGGCCAATAGAAGATTGGAAAAATGTCGCCTGGTCTGACGAGTCTCAAGTTCAGCTGCGACATTCAGATGGTGGGGTCCGAATTTGGTATAAACAACATGAAAACATGGCTCTATCCTGCATTGTATCAACGGTTCAGGCTAGTGGTGGTGGGTGTGATGGATATTTTCTTGGCACACTTTGGGCCCCTTAGTACCAATTGAGCATCGTTTAAATGCCGCAGCCTACCTGAGTATTGTTGCTGACCATGTCCATCCCTTTATGACCACAGTGTACCCATCTTCTGATGGCTATTTCCAGCAGGATAATGCACCATGTCACAAAGCTCATATCATCTCAAACTGGTTTATTGAACATGACAAAAAGTTCACTGTACTCCAATGACCAACCTTTTACTGCACTCCCCCTCCACTCCCCCTTCAGAACCTGACTGTTTCACATTTATAACTGAAGATATTCGTCTATAAATAGAAAATATGAAGAGATAAATGTCCATGAAAACAACAAAAAACACAAACGTAGGCCCAATCCCATTTAACCCCTCACATGCATGTTCACGTCTAAGGGTAGGGTGTCCCATTTTTGTTGAGATAGAGGGCAAGGGTGAACTGTTAGAGCTTTAGGATTTTCAGAGGCAAACTCCAAACAGAGTGTTATGAGAAAAAAGAAAAACTGGCAAGTTGGCTGCGCAAGTGACCAAAGCCAAAAAAAATGACGATAATCATTGTATTATGACTTAATGTCGTTTCAATTGATTGTGGTCCTTTTCTTCATAACAAGCCTAAAACTAACCAGCAGTGCTGATGTCTCGGGAGATAGCTAGCTAAATTTCCCGTTCTACCTTAAATGGTGCAGCAGTTACATTCTGGAGCATCAGAACTGCTGCTCCGTTTAAGGTGGAACGGGAAAATCTGAACAAGAAGCTGGCGAATAGCTGACTTCAGCTTCATATCACTGAAGAATTAGTGTACATAATATCACATTTATACATGATTATAAGTAATCAACATTTGGCTTTGCAACCAGTCTGTAAACTCACAGAAGAAGATATGACGTAAACGTAATGTAAAAGTCAAACTTCATACCGCTGCTTTTATTTAAACATTTGCGCCACTTCACCTGAAAATATGAACATATATCATCTAGAAAATGAAGAATATTTAAACCCTTCAATTCGTCAAGCATGTATTTGGTTTCAGTGTTGCTCCACTGTTTTGCTGTGTGCCGCACATGCGCAGACTGGGGGAAAATGAAAGAAATCAGAGTAAGAGTCCACACTGTGCACTGAGAAATTAGATTACTGAGCTAAAATCCAGCCAACTGAGAGAATAAGCTCGTTTCAGGAGACAGAGCTGAGTCTCCTACTTTCTCTCCCCTCTCTCTCTCTCTGTGAGAGGTGCTGCTAATAACTCACAGTCTGAGTGACAGACAGATATTCATCTATCCCTCCTCCCTCGCTCTCTCTTTCCCCAGAGTTTTATTACTCCCTCTCCTATTTCCTCCCTCTCTCACCCCTCCTGTCCATCACAGAGGGGGTCAATGGCAGTGCATCATGGGAAGACGAGCGGCTGTCACTGGGGAGGAAGAGTGAGGGAGAAGATTTCACTCCTTGCTGCTCATATGGAGACGTCAGAACTGTGCAAAACATATTGACTTGGCATCCAGAACAGATGTCAAACCCTACACCAGTGCGAGTCTGTGCCTCTGGAAATAAAATGATAAAACTGTGCAAATATTCAATTCATATTTTAACCAACACTTACGGAAGCTAAAAAAAAATATGGTTCTTCAAGGGTTCTTTAGTAAAGGGAACGGTTCTATTTGCAACCATTACCTCTATATACAACCGTTTCATGTTTCTATGGTTCTTTGCATGGTGAAATGTTGTTTGTTTTTGTTTTTTTTGTTTTTTTCCTGATCGATGTAGAATACGATTCCAAAAAGGGTTCTGCTATTGTTACGACCTTGACATCATAACAACAGAAATATAACTTCAAATTCACAAATATAATTCACAACCTTGCTTTGCTGATTGAAGTTCATCCACCCAGAGAAAGCATATGGTTGAAAGGCTCATCCAAAGCATTCATTATTTTATGATTTGGAAAGTTAACATTAACACACACTGCTCAAAAAAATAAAGGGAACACTCAAATAACACATCCTAGATCTGAATGAATGAAATATTCTCATTGAATACTTTGTTCTGTACAAAGTTGAATGTGCTGACAACAAAATCACACAAAAATCATCAATGGAAATCAAATTTATTAACCAATGGAGGCCTGGATTTGGAGTCACACACAAAATTAAAGTGGAAAAACACACGACAGGCTGATCCAACTTTGATGTAATGTCCTTAAAACAAGTCAAAATGAGGCTCAGTATTGTGTGTGGCCTCCACGTGCCTGTATGACCTCCCTACAACGCCTGGGCATGCTCCTGATGAGGTGGCAGATGGTCTCCTGAGGGATCTCCTCCCAGACCTGGACTAAAGCATCCGCCAACTCCTGGACAGTCTGTGGTGCCACGTGGCGTTGGTGGATGGAGCGAGACATGATGTCCCAGATGTGCTCAATCGGATTCAGGTCTGTGGAACGGGCGGGCCGGTCCATAGCTTCAGTGCCTTCATCTTGCAGGAACTGCTGACACACTCCAGCCACATGAGGTCTAGCATTGTCCTGCATTAGGAGGAACCCAGGGCCGAGCGCACCAGCATATGGTCTCACAAGGGGTCTGAGGATCTCATCTCGGTACCTAATGGCAGTCAGGCTACCTCTGGCGAGCACATGGAGGGCTGTGCGGCCCTCCAAAGAAATGCCACCCCACACCATTACTGACCTACTGCCAAACCGGTCATGCTGAAGGATGTTGCAGGCAGCAGATCCCTCTCCACGGCATCTCCAGACTCTGTCATGTCTGTCACATGTGCTCAGTGTGAACCTGCTTTCATCTGTGAAGAGCACAGGGCGCCAGTGGCGAATATGCCAATCCTGGTGTTCTCTGGCAAATGCCAAGCGTCCTGCACGGTGTTGGGCTGTGAGCACAACCCCCATCTGTGGAGGTCATTTTGCAGGGCTCTGGCAGTGCTCCTCCTGTTCCTCCATGGAGTTATATTGTGTTGTTTAAGTGTTCCCTTTATTTTTGTGAGCAGTGTACATATGTTAGGAGACTAAATATGGCAAGAAGCAGTGGTCAGAAAGCTTTTTTTCCAAAACAAGACAACGTTTGTACTAAGTTCTAGAGTATCTGTGCACATTCTTAAGCCTAGTCATAACCTTAAAGAACCTTTAACCTAAGAATGGCTTGAACAGTTTGAAGTCTCTGAATAATAAGCCTGAGCATGTATCGGCCTGGGATTTTAAGGCTAATCTATGGCAAGTTTTTAGTTTTGCTATTAAAAGTTGCAGATTTTGTCCTGCTAGATCTGTCCTGGTCAACTGTAAGTGCTGTTATTGTGAGGTAGAAAAGTCTAGGAGCAAAAGCTTGGCTACAAAGCGGTAGCCCACACCAACCATGTCTTTATGGACTTCGCTCTGGATACACAGACACAATGATGCTGTAATAGCCATCCACCGACGCCACAAAGTTGGAAGCATATATGTGACTAAAATATCTTTATATCACCCTTCACTGAAACTAAGGCCTAGCCTTAGAGTAAATGGAGCCAAAATTCCACTCAGAGCAAGCAAGTAGTTCATCATTTCTCAATTTGGAAATTAACATTAGCATACATGTGCTAGGAGACTAAATATGGTGAAAAGCAGTGATCAAAACATCTGCCTGGTGTATCTGAATACTGACACCTTGAGCAGTTAGTACTCAAGTATGAGTGCACAACTACAAGTTTAACCTCCGAAACTCAAAGTGAGTTTTTGGCTTCTTTTTCTGTTAAAACCTGCAGATTTTGTACCAACAATGTACAAAATTTATCACTACGTTGTCAAAATGTTCATGTTTCTCATCATCCTGAGGGCACACCATCCCAACAAAGAGTGTAAAACACAAACACACACAGACAGTGCAGTCACTTCCACTGTGAGTGCTACACTCGCATGTCTCTCACACCAGCGGAGCTGAGAAGATATGACGCTTTGTCTTTCTCTGCCTGTCAACCCACAGGCTCCTGCACTCCCAGTCCCTTTACTCTCTCAGACTCTCTGTTCCTTTGCTCTCTCTCTCTTTGTTCTCTTTGCTGCTCTTTGTTCTCTCTCTCTCTCTCTCTCTCTCTCTCTCTCTCTATCTCTCTCTCTCTCTCTCTCATTCTCAGGCCCTCTCTCCAGCTTTCTTCGCTAACTCTGTCTTTCCTTCTGTTCTTTTCTCTCACCATCTCTCCTTCTCTGCTATTTCCTTTCATTCTGTTCCCACTCCATCATCTGTCTTCTTCTATCTGACCCTCTCTCTCTCTCTCTCTCTCTCTCTCTCTCTCTCTCTCTCTCTCTCTCTCCAGGGTTCTGTGGAGTTTGATTGAACTGGCAGGCCGAGATGAGCGCTAGTCAACTTGTTAGCGTGGATTAGCAGTGATGGGTTGAAGCATCCAGCTCAGATCGCATGCGATTCATTTCACACCACTCAGGTGCTCTCTTAAAGGGGAACTCGTCCGATTTTTCAAGTTCAGTGCTTAAGGCGTCATTCAGGGTGGTTTGGTGTGAAATGGTTGCTTGTAGATAGTTAGATTTCTACACAGTGGTGGTGATAGGAACCAGGGGTCACCCTGACTACAACACAAATATAGGCATTTTATTTATTATCCAAAGCCTCCAGTGAACCTACACCTATCTTCCGAATTTTTATGTGTAGTGCTGATGATTGTAAAATAGTGATCTGAATATCTGAATATATACATTTTCTTTGGGGACTATTTTGCACCACAACACCCTGCATGTACCTCTCTGCCAAATGCATTTAAAACTATTTCAAAAACTTGTTACAAACCCATTCTAAAGCAAAGCTTCAGACATCTGTCATGAAATGCTTCACACAAGGGTAAGGAGTCAAGTGCAAGTTTAATCCAGTTCAGAGCAGATAACAACAAGCTGAGGGTCAGAAATCCAGAAAAGCAGGTTACAAATAACAAAACAAAGCCAAATAGGGCAAATCCAAAAGAGTAGTCAAGAACAAACCAAGTAAAAGTCAAATTACCAGAAAAAATGAATCAGAAATACAAAGGCTCAGAATCGCAGGTAGACCGAACAAGACTTTGCAACGAATGTGTGCAAACACAGGGTATATAAACACACACAAGATAGCCAAAAATAAGGTCAAAAGGTTAAGAGACTATATAAAATTCTGGTGACAGCGAAGTCCAGTGGCGGGGAGGAGAATGGCAGGCGGCAAATGTGACATCATCAGTCAGGTTATTCATGTACAGTTTCATGTGCAGTTGTATGCAAATGTTTGGGCACCCCTGGTCAAGTTACGTGTTTTGTGGGGAGAAAAGCACACATGCTCTACAGAGAACACACAACTATGGTTTGTTTGCTGAATTCAGCATACTGGAAAAAAATGAACATACTATAAAATATGATAAATAAAAATCTTTCATGTACAACTGTAATAACTTTGCATTAAACTCTTCAGACGTGTGAACATTCTGACTCAGAGCATTTCACACCAAAACACTCTGAATGACTTTTCTTATGTCTCAATGCTTTAATTATACAGAATTATTTTTAAGTTTGTGAAATTCCACTTTAACCGAAGATTTTGAGAGCTTTTGTCTCTGCCGCTATTTTGCCGCTATTTGTTTAAGTATAAGTCTGTAGGCTGACACAGTGGACTTGGACCAAAGTGGTATGGCTGGGTAAGGGCTAACGGTGAAGCTTTACAGTATGTACAGCTTTTCTCAAATGTTAAATGAATAGTTTGGCACAAAATCAGATTTTCACAACATACAGTAACACTGATGTTTTTAAACACCTCAGTGTCAACAGCGTCCTGTGGGCAGCGTTCTGCACTGATGAAGGACTAGAGGATGACCAACACAAACTGTGCAGCAGCAGGTGAGCTATTGTCTCTGACTTTACATCTACAAGGTGGACTGACAAGGTAGGAGAGTCCAATAGAGTGGACAGTGAGTGGACAGTGTTTAAAAACCCCAGCAGCACTGCTGTGTCTAATCCACTCGCACAACCACAGTGTTACTACAGTGCTGAGAATGATCCACCATACAAACAGTACCTGCTCTGTGAGGGTCCATGGGGGTCCTGACCACTGAAGAACAGGGTAAAGAGGGTCTAACAAAGTATCAGAGAAACAGATGGACTACAGTCTGTAACTGTAGAACTACAAAGTGCACCTATATAGTAAGTGGAGCTGATAAAATAGACAACGCACATAGAAACAAGGACATAATGTTATGCCTGATTGGTGTATGATGTCTGATTACAATCACCAAGCTTGTGCAGAAACCATCTCAGTCACTCCACAACTCCTCCTGAAACTTTGCTAGTAAGAGTGAAAAGAGCTCAGGCACCAGAGTCTTGGAGTGCAGTCTGTACTGAATGCCACTAGTTCATAGTTCACGCTCATTATGTTCCACACCCTTCAAGGTAATGTGTCCCAATGCATCTCAAGATCCTACAAACCCCATTATACCTGAAATGTTTCCGTGATATTTTCAAACGTCAGGAAAAAGAAAATGCACAGAAGTCATACTTCCAGTACTTTCACTACAGTTGAAGCCTGGGCCCATTTGTTCATGCAGTGATTGTGTCACCCTCTTGCCCTTCATCAGCGGTCAGTTTCTGACCAGAAATATGGCAGGATATTTTTGGGTGGTGGTCCACTCTTCATCTAGCAGTGGCACTGACATGCACACAGCTTGCATAGGAAAGCTTTGCCAGTAGAATGGGACAATCTGGAGGAGCAGTAAATGAGTCATCAGGCTCAATGCTAAGCATGGGTTAGAAGGGTATAAAGCCCCCCAGCACTGAGCTGTGAAGCAGTGGAATTGTGTTTTCTGGAGTGATGGAGTACCTTTGGGATGAGTTGGAGTGATCCAGAACTGACCATCCAACATCAATACCTGACCTCGCTAATGCTCAATCAAATCCTCACAGCAATGTCCAACATCTACTGCAAAGCCTTCCCAGAAGAGTAGAGGCTGCTAAAGGTTTTACATTGTGTAGTGCTTCTAGAGAACTTGTAGAGAGGAAAATTACCACTCTCTAATATCTTCTGGGTTTCTCGAACACTAGAGGGTACTCCTTAGCGAGTAAACTCATAGTTTATAAATGCTTAAACATTGTTAATGTTAAATAATACATTTACTTCCTGGACACAGAACAGCATAAAGCAATTTAACACCGCTGTTATATCTTTTAAAAGCTTTTAAACTGGAGTTATAGGAATTTAAAACTGTGCCCCATGTATGTTCATGACATCTGTGCATGCGAACAGCCAATGAGCTGCTGGGCTTCCCAACCAATCAACAGGAATGCTAGTGTTGTACTGATCATTTGCTGTAGAAAAAGGAAACATACAGGTGAGTTTTCCTCGCTTTTTTAGTGAAATGCATCCTTCTGCTTTCTAAAATTAAAGAAAGGTTCTAGGCAAATGATTAGAAACTAATGTAACTTTTCTATCGCTTTCAGTTGCTGAGCTTCATTCGCACCCATTCATTGACGACTCGCTCATGGGTGCCTTCTGCTGTTTTACAGTCCTGTTTTTGGTATAACGAAGGAAATAGGAAGTGGCAGGGCTCCTCATAAACCGGCTGGTCACAGTGTGAGGCTACGTTTGCTTTCTTGCTGCTCCACTGCTGTAGTTATGAATGGGCAGCATGCTGTAGTGGTCACACGGTCGCAAGGCCCCACCACTCGCAAAAACAGAATGGGTTGCCAGTTATTTAAAACTAAGATCAATATACATTACCTTCATAAGTCAATTTGTTTTTATTTTCAAACGTTTTTCTGTGGCTGCAGTTCATTTAGGAAGTTGTCCAAGCAGAAAATGTACCTTGTGACAGCATAATTTCCACCTGCACTACAGTTTCAGACTAACTGGAATTTTTGGAAAAACTGTGAATCTGGTAATCCTGCGTGATGGAGATTCGTTAGTAAAACACGTATTTGGAAAACAGGCAGTATGTCTGGTTGCTGTAGTGACCCTGCAGATTATAATCCCAAGCGTTAATGCAGTTTCACTGTAGCAGCTGTTTCAAGATGTTTCAGCAGATGATATTCTATTCTGAAGTTTTGTCACTGGCACAGGACTAGGAAAGTCTACAAGGTCGTGCCATGGCTTTTTTTGTCGAGCTACACTTCCCTGGACTATAAATTGTGCCTAAGGGATGAAGTCTTACTGTACAGAGTTCACTTTTAAGGCATTGTTAAGGCATCTGTAGAGGTCTTGGCTATTCAGAACACAACAGAACAGTGACTCGTGATGCACGTGTCCATATACTATTTATCCTGCCTTTCAGAGACGTCTTGAGAGCTGTCAAAGACAAAAGGTCACGGCTGTCTGTCCCTCTCACTGTAACATAAATGAGTGTGTGCTCGGGGCAGTCCTGTTAGTGCTCAGCTTCTCGCTCATCCTGACTAAAGGGTCAAAAGTCAGGGGTTTGTGCAGTCAGGTCCAGCTGGAGTCCATTGTTTCTTGCAAGACATATATACAGTATCTTGCAAAAGTGAGTGCACCCCTCACATTTCTGCAATATTTTATTATATCTTTTCATGGGACAACACTATAGAAATGAAACTCTGATATAACTTAAAGTAGTTAGTGTGCAGCTTGTATAGCAGTGCAGATTTACTGTCCTCTGAAAAGAACCCAACACACAGCCATTAATGTCTAAATAGCTGGCAACACAAGTGATTGCACCTCACAGTGAACATGTCCAAATTGTGCTCAAAGTGTCAATATTTTGTGTGACCACCATTATTATCTAGCACTGCCTGAACCCTCTTGGGCATGGAATTCACCAGAGCTGCACAGGTTGCTACTGGAATCCTCTTCCATTCCTCCATGAGGACATCACGGAGCTGATGGATGTTAGACACCTTGTGCTCCTTCTTCGACTTGAGGATGCCCCACAGGCACTCAATTGGGTTTAGGATGGAGACATACTTGACCACTCCATCACCTTTACCTTCAGCAAGGCAGTTGTCATCTTGAAAATGTGTTTGGGGTCATTATCGTGGCAGAAAACCACCATGCAGTTTCCAAAGGGAGGGGATCATGCTCTGCTTCAGAATGTCACAGTACATGTTGGGATTCATGTTTCCCTCGATGAACCTCATGCAGCTCCAGACCATGATACCACCACCATGCTTGACTGTAGGCAAGAGACAGTTGTCTTGGTACTCCTTACCAGGGTGCCACCACACATGCTGGACACCATCTGAGCCAACAAGTGTTTCTTGTGCATCAGCTTCAGAAGAAGCTTCCTTCTGGGATGACAGCCATACAGACCGAGTTGATGCAGGCTTACCTCCCACTTCTTCAACCTCTGCAGCAATGCTGGCAGCACTCATGCGTCTGTTTTCATAAGCCAACCTGCCAACCTCTGGATATGATGCTAAATAGGAGGACTTTTTGGTCACCCCTGGTGAGGCTTGTTAACACACACACACATGTGTGTGTGTGTATATATATATATATATATATATATATATATATATACTGCTCAAAAAAATAAAGGGAACACTCAAATAACACATCCTAGATCTGAATGAATGAAATATTCTCATTGAATACTTTGTTCTGTACAAAGTTGAATGCGCTGACAACAAAATCACACAAAAATCATCAATGGAAATCAAATTTATTAACCGATGGAGGCCTGGATTTGAAGTTACACACAAAATTAAAGTGGAAAAACACACGACAGGCTGATCCAACTTTGATGTAATGTCCTTAAAACAAGTCAAAATGAGGCTCAGTATTGTGTGTGGCCTCCATGTGCCTGTATGACCTCCCTACAATGCCTGAGCATGCTCCTGATGAGGTGGCGGATGGTCTCTGGAGGGATCGCCTCCCAGACCTGGACTAAAGCATCCGCCAACACCTGGACAGTCTGTGGTGCAACGTGGCATTGGTGGATGGAGCGAGACATGATGTCCCAGATGTGCTCAATCGGATTCAGGTCTGGGGAATGGGCGGGCCAGTCCATAGCTTCAATGCCTTCATCTTGCAGGAACTGCTGACACACTCCAGCCACATGAGGTCTAGCATTGTCCTGCATTAGGAGGAACCCAGGGCCAACCGCACCAGCATATGGTCTCACAAGCGGTCTGAGGATCTCATCTCGGTACCTAATGGCAGTCAGGCTACCTCTGGCGAGCACATGGAGGGCTGTGCGGCCCTCCAAAGAAATGCCACCCCACACCATTACTGACCCACTGCCAAACTGGTCATGCTGAAGGTTGTTTGCGGGCAGCAGATCGCTCTCCACGGCGTCTCCAGACTCTGTCACGTCTGTCACATGTGCTCAGTGTGAACCTGCTTTCATCTGTGAAGAGCACAGGGTGCCAGTGGCGAATTTGCCAATCCTGGTGTTCTCTGGCAAATGCCAAGCGTCCTGCACGGTGTTGGGCTGTGAGCACAACCCCCATCTGTGGACGTCGGGCCCTCATACCATCCTCATGGAGTCGGTTTCTAACTGTTTGTGCAGACACATGCACATTTGTGGCCTGCTGGAGGTCATTTTCCAGGGCTCTGGCAGTGCTCCTCCTGTTCAACCTTGCACAAAGGCAGAGGTAGCGGTCCTGCTGCTGGGTTGTTGCCCTCCTACGGCCTCCTCCACGTCTCCTGGTGTACTGGCCTGTCTCCTGGTAGCGCCTCCAGCCTCTGGACACTACGCTGACAGACACAGCAAACCTTCTTGCCACAGCTCGCATTGATGTGCCATCCTGGATGAGCTGCACTACCTGAGCCACTTGTGTGGGTTGTAGAGTCCGTCTCATGCTTCCATGAGTGTGAAAGCACCACCAACATTCAAAAGTGACCAAAACATCAGCCAGAAAGCAGAAAGGTACTGAGAAGTGGTCTGTGGTCCCCACCTGCAGAACTATTCCTTTATTGAGTGTGTCTTGCTAATTGCCAATAATTTCCACCTGTTGTCTATTCCATTTGCACAACAGCTGTGAAATTGATTGTCAATCAGTGTTGCTTCCTAAGTGGACAGTTTGATTTACTTGGAGTTATATTGTGTTGTTTAAGTGTTCCCTTTATTGTTTTGAGCAGTGTATATATATATATATATATATATATAACATAGAGAGAGAGAGAGAGAGATATGAATTTGACAGCTGCTCGTTTCCATGGCTATAACTGTCAAAAGTGAATCCCTACAGTGTTCTGACTGTGTGTGTGTGTGTATTCCAGCTTTTAGCTTTCAGGGCTTCATCTTCCTGTCAGTACACACTGGACACACACTAGCCATCAGAAAAAAGAGAAGCAGGTTAATGTCAGTAAGAAAGAGAGAAAGGAAAGCAAAATCATTTAAATACATTACAGTAAACATTGACTGCGCACTTTTAAATGTGCAAGCCATAGAAGTTGTATAGTGAAAGCTATAAAAGTAATAACAAAAACCTGTTTTAGATGAATAATTTCTCACTCATAGATCACAGAAACAAGTAACAAAGTACAGTTTAAAGCACAGATTCTAAACCTTCATTCCACACTACATTTGTGTTTGTGTGTCTTGATAATGTTATTGCTGTGTGTCTCGCATAGTAGAATAAAAAAGCAGCATTCACATTTTTACCATTGTCACTGTCCCATAAGCACCATGTATCGCCATTTTTGTTTATTTTTAGGTTTCTAGATCAGTTCAACGCACCAGGCGTCCTTTACATTGTGTAGAAATTTCATTATGAATGGAACAATAAAAATGCTCTAAATTTACATTGACTGACATTGAGAGGTTAGAGTGTATTTGCCTTCTCCTTTAAAATTCAAATTTTGGAGATACTTGTTTTTCATTGGACAGCGATGCCATGCTTTTCTCATTTTGTGAAACAACTGAAAAGCTACAATTACACTCTAATCAAACCAGATCTCCAACATAGACTTATTGGGGTGGAAACAAACTTATTCGTGTGAAAAGAGATACCAGAGAGAGTATAAGCTAGAAAATGGATGAGTGTGACAATTGTTTTGTTAAAATACTGATATACTAATACAGATATACTACAATAGATGATAGAAAACAAGGCCAAATTCTTCTGATTATTATAGTGGACTCCAGCTTTCAAGACATCATCGCTATACTGTTAGATTCTGTATTTTTTATATATTTAATTTAGATGTATGACATTTAGACAGAGGATGTGGTCTCAGGCTCAGGACGTCTGCTGTATTGTAATCCTAATAGCCTCTTTAACCGTTTGAAAAATTTGCCATCCTCCCATCCTCCTCGTTTCACAGTTCTTTGAATCCAGGTTCACTGTCGAATCATCTTGGTCTTGACTTCACACCCAGTCACAATGCCTTGGTTAGATCTGTACATTGTTAGAAATAGAGGTTATATGCAGGTATATTTTCGTTCATCAGGGTACAAGCAATGTAAGTGTCCTCTCAAAGCTTCAACAGTGGACATTTACATCAGCATATCGCTGCTGTCGGAAAAAAACCTTGTATCTCCATTTTTGTTGTTTTTCAGTTTTTTAATATCATTTGAAAATGTCTAAAATGTCTATTGTCCTGTACAATGTGTGTAAATTTCAAGACAAATGGACCAAAAGAAATGATCCAAAATTACTTGGAAGAAAGCCTGGCTCCATTGATTTACAATAAAAGTAAAGTATGTTTTTTTTTCTCCTATAAAGTTACTGTTTTGGAGATACAACGTTTTGTTTCGATCCCAAATCGGGATTCCATTTCAAATCGGACAGTGACACGGACAAACCAGAAACAGGAGACCAGGAGCAAGACTGGCAGAATGATGGGCATGGAGCAGGGCTGGGAAACCAGTCATGAGAACAACAAAGCACAGCAATGGCAAGACTGAAAACAGGAGGTATACAAAGCACACAGCGAACAAGACACAGCTGGGATGGACAACAGGGGGATGAGGAGGATAACACGACGGCTGAGGACGGAGGAGCAAAGGAACCATTAGGCAGGGGACATGGCAGGGAAACTAGACTTGAGAGAAACAAGAGGACAGAGATGAAAAACAGGCAACAAATGCACTTGGCTGAAGGAAACATACAAGGAAGGGAACAGGAAAACATTGGGACAGGGCTGGAATTTTACAGTAACCCTTTAGTGACACCCTAGCAACCACCACGGACTTGCTTAAGTTTCTCATATGCAAGTTTTTATGCTTATACCAATGAACAGTGCTGCACATATTGTTGATGCAGAATCTAAAGGAGGACACCTCAAGATTACGCTGATCCCCAGATCTTCTCCTCTGCTTGCGCAGCAGGTCCGGTGGCTAGGGGGGTTAATCTTTACTGCGTGCAGTTCTTGTGGTTGTGTTTGTGAGTATGAGAGGCTGTAAGAGAGCGTGAAGGCACAAGCTCCCCGCATTTCATTTCGTTTCATTTCAGATAAGACTCAAACGCGCCCACCGCCGTCCCACCCACCATCTTCTTGCAGCCTCATAATCCTTGTACCGTTCTATCTACTCACTCTTTCAATCACTTGTCTTATAGTTTCTCCTCTTACCATCTCTCCCTATCTCTCCCTCTTCTTTCCCTTCCTCTCCCTCTCTCTCTTCCCATCCTTTCTTGTTTTCCTCGCTTGGTGCGTGGCTGCGGCCCGCTGGAGCTCTCCAGCTTCGAGATGAAGCCGAGCGTCTGTCCGCTCTAATCTGGAGAGAGCAGCAAAGGCCATGCTTTCAACTGGACTCTGAGATGCAGGAGCGCAGAGCTGAGCTACTGATTGTTCTGGCTGACCTATAAAGAGACATGGATAAGCAACCTGGCTCGCCCCTCTCTTTCTCTCTCTCTCTCTCTCTCTCTCTCTCTCTCTCTGCATTTACTCTATACTAACCAATCTATAAGCAGAGGTGTAGCCGATATGACATGCAGGTATATGTCTTATGCGCAACAGGCCCCTTATACTCACCAGGAGCCAATAAAATGACAGAGAAGCCTGAACAACTAAATATAATATAATTTGTTTGATATGTTTCGATAGCAGCAATAACAGTCTATATATCTATCTGTGTATATATTGATCTGTTTTATCAGCTCCACTGACCGTATAGGAGCACTTTCTTCTACAGTTACAGACTGTAGTCCATCTGTTTCTCTGCATACTCTGTTATCCTGTTCTTCAGTGGTCAGGACCCCCACAGGACCCCCCTCAGAGCAGGTATTATTTGGGTGGTGGGTTGTTCTCAGCACTGCAGTGATACTGATGGGCTGGTGATGTGTTAATGTGTGTTGAGCTGGAGTGAGTGGATCAGGCACAGCAGTGCTGCTGGAGTTTTTAAACACGGAGTGCATTTACATGCACTCAATAATCTGATCATAATTGGATTTCTGCAGTTATCAGTAATTCAAATGGTCATGCAAACAGCATACTCCCATATGGGAGGCTGGATTTTAGCTCTGTAGTCAGATTTCTCAGCACATGTGAACTCTTACTCGGATTTCTTTCATTTTTCTCAGTCTGAGCACGTGTGAAAGCAGGAAATAAACAAGCAGCATTGCCACGAGATGCAGCAAAACTCTCATGCTCAACACAATGAAGGTTTTAAATATTCTTCATCTTCTAGATGACGTATGTTCATGTTTTCAGGTAAAGTGGCGCAGTGTTTTTAGAAAAACAAAAGCCACAGCATTTAGTTTGAGTTTTATGTTTATGTTGCTTCTTCATCTGTGACTTCATTGGCAGGTTGCAAAGCAGAAATCTGATTACTGTCCGTTTCATTTAGACCCCGTTATCTGATTACCAAAGTGCATGTAAACGCATTGATTATATAACTGACGAAATATGATTTTCCGCAGTTATCGGATTATTAAGTGCATGTAAACGCACATTGCGTGCACTCTTTAGACCCTCCTACCTTGTTGGTTCACCTTGTAAAGTCAGAGGCGGTAGCTCATCTGCTGCTGCTCAGTTTGCATTGGTCATCCTTTAGTCCTTCATCAGTGGTCACAGGACGCTGTTGGGTGGATGTTTTTGGTTCTCAGCCCAGCAGTGACACTGATGTGTTTAAATACTCCAGCAGCACGTCTGTGTCTGATCCTCTCGTACCAGCACAACACACACTACGACCACGTCTGCTTCACTGTAAAAGTAACGGCTCTGTGGGGGTCCAGTGGGGGTCCTGACATTTAGAGAAGAGAGTGAAAGAGGGCTAACAAAGTATCCGGAGAAACAGGACGATTACAGTGTGTTCAGAATGGACATTTTTATGAAAGTGCTAAAAGATTCACAGTTATATTAAAAGCATCTACATATAGTTCCTTTATTTTCCTCAACTTTTTGAGCAAGTCTTATCTTCTTGGCCTTCGGTGGGGATTTCTAGGCTGTGTTTGGCTCAGGGCTAAGACAGTGGTATCCCTAGGCTAATAGCTGTGTTAGCCCTTGGTTAAGGAAGCTTTTAGCCTTGAGTTAACCGATGTTTTATGCATTGCGGGTTAGAATGCAGGTTAGTTATACCTTTAGCCCCAGGCTAAACACATTCAGCTCTGGGTTATGGGTTATTGAGTTTACTGTAATTGTCCATGGTCAATATGAATCTGTAGTCATGTACATGCCATGATCCACCAGCCTCAAAAGGCAAAAGGTTCAAGAAACATCAAGGTGTCTAGATGCTCTGGATCAGTAGGCTAAAGCTAACATGCTGACAGAAGCATTTTTCTGTTAAAGGTGCAGTGTGATCTATTAGCAGACATGGAATATAGTACAAAACCATGTTATCATTAGTGTATAATCACCCGTAAATATGATTCATTGTGTCTTTGCTAGCTTAGAATGAGCCCTTCATATCTACCTAGGCAGCGAGTCCTCTTCCAACAGATGCTGTGGTTTCTACACTGGCTCTAAAGTGGGGCCTTTAATTTGGTGGCACTATAGCACTGGTTTTAATATATAGAAAGAAGAAGAATCAGTGGTTCCTGCTGGTGCTGGCTGACCATTTTGTGTTGTGAAGAGTTTTAGAAGCCAAATTTTGACCAATAGAACATCATATTTATTATTTACACTGTAAAAAGTGAATTGTTGGAACAGCTTTAAAAAAAATTACTTCAATTGGTAACACACAAATGAATTGAGTTAACATGTTAGATTAACAAATTTTTTTAAGTTAGATGAGCTTAAAAATCAAAGTATTTTCAAATCAACCGTGTGCGTTAATGCAAATTAATGTCAAGGCAAGACAACGTAACTTTTCACATTTTTCCAACTCAACTATTTGCTTTACTGAAAAGTCAAATACTGCTCCTTGACAACCTAATAGTATAATTTCAGGAAATGTAAGCTTTGTAATTACCTTAATGTGTTATTTTAGTTTGTTAAATCTAATTAGAATTACGTCCAAACAATTAAAATTTTAGGTTGGCTGAAGTAAATAAAATGTAATGTTTTCTTTTAATATTTTACTATGTAACTGTAAAAACATAACATTGAAACATACTACATACATAAAATGTGTCATTTAGATCATTTTATTTTAAACAAATATGTCTAAACTGCATAACAGTCCTACAACATATGATACAAATATGTATAACAAGCACAGTTGTGAACACATACAGTTACAGCACTGGCATAAAAAGTGCTTTAAAGTTGTGATGAGTCAAAATCTTTCCCATACAGAAAAACGGCTACAGCTACAGTCTTAAAAGAGGTCTGTAGTAGTCAATGGGACCATACACAGAATGACTTGCATCCTTAAATGGTTCTTTGCTTATTGAAACAGTTCTTCAGACTCAGCAAGGCTGTATACAGAACCTTTTATAAATCATTCTTTATAGCAGTGTTTCTAAACCCTGGTTCTTGAGGCACCTCAGCCCGGCACATAGTGGATTCCCTGCTTTAACACACCCCCTGCAACAGGAGCAGGGAAAGCAGTAAAATGTGCAGGGCAGGGGTGCCTCCAGGACCAGAGAAACACTGCTTTACTGCACCAAAAAGACTTCTTCAAGCTTGTAACAATAGCATAACCCTTTTTTAGTGCTATAGAGAACAACACAACATTCTCCATCAATCTCAAGAACAGTTTCTGCATGCAAATGGTTCTTCTGAGTGTTCATGGTTTTATAAAAAGCAGTAGTCATTCCTAAAGAACCCTGAAACAACCATCTTGTGTACAGCTGGTGAACATTATGCAACTAAACAGAGAAACACTGTAGAGTGAAAAAGGCTCTTATCAGCTAACCAGCCTTCAGCCAATGACAACAACTGAAATTTGCTTTACCGAACATGTATTTGGCTTCATATTTGGTTATTCTGGAATGTAGTATTCCTATTAGAAGAAGCTATTCCAATTATCAACAGGTCGCCAGAAAATAAACTGAATTTGGATAACCAATTGACAGCAGTTATTTTGTAACCAAATGATTTTAACTTCTCAAATGTGAATGGACATTTTTCATCATGATTTGATATTTCATACTAAACGAGTAATCAAGAAAATCAGCAGAAAATCAAACTACCTAATCTTTGCTACTCTGCCTCCACTAACGGAAACAATGGCTTCAGGGAAGGAAGGAAAATGTGAAACATTCATAACATACATGGTTGCTCTTGAAAATTGTCAGTGATGTTAACTGTATGCCTTTGTAGTAAACACACTTACCAAATTAATCACAGACAACATATTTCACAGTGAATACTGCTTGTAAGCTCTAACCGCCACCAAAGCTTCTCTATAGAGACTGTGATTTGTAACTGATTTTAGGAACACATCAAAGGGAAAAGGCCTGCTCTTACAAAAAACATAGTTGCAAATTAGTGTACCATTTCAAACTGTGGTTTGAGGAACACAGCGTGTTTATACTCAAGTGTCTTGGAGAATCCAAATGACCAATATCTGAAAGCGGCTGAATTTTTACATGCTTCAAACAAAAGCTGTGCTTCACTGTGTCGTTAGTGCAAGCTTTGAAGTCTGCCATACAGATTTTGAACTTTGAGGGACAAAGTTTGTGCTGGTCAAGCTGCATGATGATTTTCTGAAGCACTTTAAAAGTGAAACAAAGAGGTTTGGGATAAGCTAGGTTGAGTACATATATCAGACCTAGAAGCAGGGCACAAGCTGAGGCGACTGAGGTCAGTTCATGCAACACTTCCACGCCCTCAATGACAATGCCAGTGTCTTCAGGTGGCTCCCACAGCCCTCCCCCCTCCCTGCGAATGGCAAGCACTGCCATGGTTAGCTGCTCCAGGTCCCTCTGAGCATAATCGGAGTCCTACAGAAGGGTCCATGACACAAACACAAAACATCACTGACATCACTTTGTGCGATTATGTAGTAACTGTGCACTAGAGATTAAAGAAAAATGTAATCACTATAGTCACCAAAACAGTTATCAGTATTATTGTGATATTGTTAAAATGTCCTTTTAAAAATGATTCATCAGCCCTATTAGGCTACTGTGTGTCCCTTTGACAAGATGTGCTGACGTGCATATTACAGTTGAGACTTACAGTATACTCCTTGATCAGGTCATCTGCATTTTCTCCGAGGAAGAAGATGAGAGCCTTCAGGACACACTCTCTCCGAACATGAATGTCCACGGTCTAGGAAAACATCCATCCATCCATCCATCCATCTTCTAAGCCGCTTCTCCGTCAGGGTCGCAGGGGGATGCTGGAGCCTATCCCAGCAGTCATCGGGCGGAAGGCAGGATACACCCTGGACAGGTCGCCAATCCATCACAGGGCAGACAGACAGACAGTCACTCACAAACTCACACCTAGGGGCAATTTAGCACATCCAATTGGCCTGACTGCATGTCTTTTGGACTGTGGGAGGAAACCGGAGAACCCGGAGGAAACCCACGCAGACACGGGGAGAACATGCAAACTCCACACAGAGAGGACCCTGATCACCCGGCCGGGGAATCGAACCCAGGCCCTCCTTGCTGTGAGGCGACAGCGCTACCCACCATGCCACCGTGCCGCCCTCTAGGAAAACATAATCTTGATTAATTTTGTTTTGCCAAACCCACTGAAGACAGACATCATTAATATAACAGCTAAACTCCTACATTTCCGTTTGTTTAGAGAAAAAAAAGAGGTGGACATTATGATGTTAGAGTTTCACTAAAAAAGGAGTATGAGAGCTCAATAAAAGGAGCTTAATTGTATAAGTTTTAAGTTGCTGAAACCATATATATAAACCATCTACATATAAAAACACAGTCACTATAGGTATGTCCATGTTAAAGGTGCCACACAGTGGAAAACTGTATTTACATTGGCCTAGTTGAAGATATACATTGTGAACCTCTAACACTGTTGGCTCCTCCTTCATATACATATGCTGTATTTACAAAAGGGGACAGTAAAAGTCTATTGTAAATCCTGTCATGTAAGTCTTAACTCCCCAAACTTTACATATGCCAGCCTAGTAGAAACTATGGCAATGGAACCTCAGCAATGGCAGACTATACATGCAGAAATGTACCTTTCCAGGCTATGAAGGGGATGTCAATACTTCTCATACCTTTCCCAAAAATACTGTCAGAGCGCACGATTGGTAGTGTTTTTAAACGAGGCTGAAGATGGCTCCCTATTCACCAGCTTTGTAATTAAATGTTCAATTCCACCTTAAATGCTACCACTTAAGGCACTAAAATTGAAGGTGGAACAGAAAATCTGTAAAACAAGCTGGTGAATCCAACTTCAGCTCCCACATCCTTAACAACATCCTGGACAACTGTTTGTTTGCTGTGCACATTGCACTCCAGGCAGATTCTCAGACCTTAGACAGTACTGAACAGGCTTCGCTGAGTGTTTGACATCAGAGACTGAGATGAGCAGTTTCACCTTTATCAGCATCACAACCCCAGTCACAAGAAGCCATGATGTGTGATTTTATCCCCTTTTTGACAGTTGAAGCCAGATGACCTTAACTTTAAAGTTTCATAGTGAGTAACAACTTTTGTGTTGTTGGGGTTCAGATTTTCTGGCTTATGGCTGTTTCGACATATTTCTTTTGTGTGATCATCAGTGCCTCGCTGTCAATCATCGGATCAGAAGAGAGTTAATAAATGAATGAGTTTACCATAAAAGGGAAAACGGCTTGTTTCATACTAGGACCACATTAAGGATTATAAAAGGGCATGTAAAACCGTATCTGGGCATTAATCATCCAAACCTTCTATGCAGGCATTAGAGAACCAGTTAAAATGCTGAATAAATGCATTCTATGGCACCTTTAATGTTGTCACGATTGGCCCCTCCCAGTCCTGTCCATGTGTTCGTGTTTTGGTTTAGCCCATGTGTGTTTGTTTTGGTTTAGCCCCCTCATTTCATGACTCCGCCCCTGATTGGATGCACCTGTTTTCCACCTGTCCCTCGTTTTTCCTGTGTATTTAAACCCTGTGTTTGCTGGTTTTTGGGTGTTATCTGCTGTGTTGGTTGTACTGGTGTTTGCTTGATTCTGGTGTATGTCATGTCATGTCTCCGATCTATCCGTGTTGGCTCATTGTCTGGACTGGACTGTCTCGACCCTGATTTTGGATTTGCCCTTAATAAATCTCGCTAATTTCAGGATATGCGTCCGCCCCCTCGCTCCCCGTCACAAATGTATAAGTATAGAGAGAAACTGTGACACCACTGCCAAATACCAAGGAAACTCTAGGCCTCCTTTGATGATGCAGATCTACCTTGTCCAAAGTATCCATGATGTCAGTAGTCTTTTGGTGTGTTGCTCCACCTTTGGTACGGATGACTTTGATCAACTCACTTGAGTGCATGTCTGACTGGGCCATGAACTTCTCCTCTAGATGAATGGCCATGAGCCTCTGGAACTCGGCATTAATCTAACAGAAAAAAAAAAGAAATGACAGTGGATATGGTATCTTGAATGAAAAGACAGAGCAAACACTTAAGTGTGCCTGCCCAATGGCTAAAATGTCAATCAACCAAAAGGTACAACAAATATGGAAACCGTAAGCCTGTTTACAAGTACAATGTTAACTTCTACACCAAATCATCAACGGTTCATGAAAGTTCATTGTAACAAAACCTAGATACAGACTTCACTTGAGTTCCATTATTACCTCTTTCTGTTGGAACAGTGCAGGCCATCCTTCCTTGAAGTCTTTCGGTTCTTGGTTCACCACCTCCTGTCGTCTGTAGGCAAATTTGCGAGCCATTTTGTCTGTGATGGCCCATTCATTGTTCCTTATTCTGATCCATGTGAGAAGTCTCTCTTTCTCAAGGCTTTCCAGAGTCTCACCAGCAGGGAAGGATGGATAAAAGTTAACTTCAGCTCATACCCCATTTTTCACACTGAAATGGATTTTAAAGCTGATATGTTTGTGGCCAGTATGTTCTCGAGAAACAATTGCAAGGAACATGGATTTCAACATACATATGAAAAAATAGGAATATATCCTTCAAGAATAGAAAGCAGACAAACCATACAAGGACTGAACAGAACCAAGAGATTAGTAAAAAAGCTTCTAAAAAGAATTTGGATTTCAGGCCTCTGATGAGCTTTTCAAAACAGATTTGTCTGATTTACAGGCAGTTCATGCTGGCTTGGGTTACTTATTTGTGTGATTTGCATAAATTTGATTAATTTATGAATTAATACTACATTAACAAAACCTGTTAAAACTGAAGTTAAAGCAGCCATGCCATCACCTGCACTTCACCTTTACAACAACTGTTGAAAATACTTTTAGTTCTGTTAGTAAATCCAACCATTTTGTACATTTGATAACACATCGTCTTGTACATACAGCCATATTACAGCCTTGTAGCAGTGTAGTACTCTATTAAAAGTTAAGTGATACTTTTTTAATCCCACAAACGGGGAAATTCCACTTCCGCATTTAACCCATCCGTGAAGTGAAACAGCACATGGTTTTTCTGGGTGTAGAAGACAAGTTGTGACATAACTGCCCTGGTGGCAAGCTAACGTTAGCCTTAACCAGCTCAGTCATGCTATCAATGTGCTGATAAACAGTTACACTACTACAAAACACCAACACAACTTTCAGTTACGGCAATAAACGTACCTGCTTATCACCAACCTACCGTTAGCGAGCTAAATTACCAACTGGTCGTGATATAACTCACTAGCTAGTTCGTTCATGGGCCAATCTTCCTAGAAAAGAAACCCAGCTACGTTAGCATTGCCGCAGGACACTACAGCGATTTAAAAGCTACGTACCAGATAAAAAGTTACTTGGCTACTACTTTTACTAGGTCATACATCAGTAGACGGAAGATAAGATATGAGAAATAGTTTTCCACAAAACCAGCAAAATGGGTCAAAAAAGACTCGCTAGCTATGCTAATATAAAACTGGCTAACGCTAGTGTAACGATAGCTGGTTTAGTTGAGTTAGTTTTCAAAAACGTAAACAATACAATGTAAAAAAATCGGGTGTATCATTTTACATCTAATCTTATACATTATTAATGAAAAAAAAATTGCATTAAAATGACCTTCTTTCCAAGTCGCAGTACAAAAAATGGCACCTGAAAAAAACAGTGGGGGGGGGGGGGGGGGGGGGGGTCTGGAAATGACGTGGACGTCATGGCATTAACGTTATGATGTCAGACGCCCAAAAGAAACTTAATTGACGCGCTTTTACTGAAAAAAGAATCGCAGGCTGGGGTAACATGGTGTCATTTTTAAGTTGATACAATCCACAGAAGTAGACTACCATCACTAAAGCAGGAAGCTGAATAAGACTAACTCAAAAAATGACATTACTTCAACTACTGCAACTACACTTTTTACAGTGTAGCACAAGAAAAAGCAAAGGAGGGTGAATCCTCGTTGTCAAATACATGAAATCAGGACAAACACTGTAGGTTCTACTGCACGCTTGGAAAGGGAGGGGTGAGGGAGAAGGATTCAGTTGGTTACAACGTGCAACATCGCTGCTAGATGGCTAAATGACACTAAATCTTTAATACAGATTCAGCTTTCAGCTTTGTCTACACCTTTGTGTTCACATAGTCTTGACAATTTTTGACATTAAAAAGCTCAAATATGTCTATAATAGAATGTAAATTGGTGGTAAATGAAATGAGTTCTGTATTTAATCATGTAATTACATATAACAAGTGCCATGTGCCTCAAATGTAAGGCAAAATGACAATCAGACTTCTAAGGAAATGCCCATTAATGCTATAAGAGAGATGGATGGCAGAAAGAAAAGCAACGGAGTGAAAGAGTAAAAGTTTAATAGGTAAAGTTAAGCTTAATTAATGCTAATGGAAAAGGGATTTACACTCATGATGTGAAATTATGAATCCCCTTTCTGTTTTTATAGTTCACCTGTCAGAGTTAGTCCTGTTGGGAAGAGAGGAGGAAAATGAACAGGCTAATTAAACAAAAACAGTGCTGTCAGTATTGTCCTAATGACTAATCCCACCAGTGATTTTGCAGCTTAGTGGCAATTAATGGCATTTCAGAGCAATTACTTCCAATTATGCACACTCAATAAGTGGATTGTTTGTTTGGGGGGAGATTGAGATGCATTCATTGACATTAGAGGCCTATATAAACATTTAAGTGTTCATTTTTTTTCTGATTTATTTACATCTGCTGATCTTTATGCACTGCTTTAATAAAAAAATCCAAGAGGATTGATAAAGTACATTAAGGAGTTAGTCTGTCTATCTTCCTACACTGGAAAAAGTGTCAGATCAGAGGTGCACAAACTTCTTGTGGGCAGGTAATATGCTGAATTTCTTCCTTTCACCTGATGGTGGCAGCAGTGCTGTAAACCCACAGTGTAAAGCACTGCACTGTGGTAACTTATCGAAAGTTTCAGAGCCTTTCTTTTTTTTTTCTGACCAGACCTGCAGCTTCATTTACTGGCCCACATTTAATCCAGACTACAGCTTTAATTTTCAGCACTGGTGATTTTGCTGAGATGGAAATGTGAATATGCATCTGTAAAAAAACAGAAAAACTGTAAAATTACAGAAATTCATGTGCAGCAAATGCATGTGCCTTATATGTCAAAAGTCTCATGAATTTAACAACGACAGAGATTAAACAAAGCATAGATGTTACAATAAAACCAGAAAGGTCCAATTTTATGTGCTGATATTTTAAAAACGTACTATTTTGAATCATTCGTGATTAATATTTCTGCCCTGTGGTACAATCTGGCAGATTATCATCTATCAAATCTTCTCCGAAATGTTTTTCTTCAGTACAGTATTGACCTTAACTAGTCCTAATGAAAGGTGGTCCGCAGCTCTACAGTGAGCGCATTTACATTTTACAGTTATCTGGTTATTCATTATCATAGATCAGAGGAAGCTCTAGACATACATTCTAAAAAGGTCTAAAGATGAAAAAAATCTCAGCTTGGTTTTAGCTCAGGAATCAGATTTCTCAGCACACTCTTACTCTGATTTCTTACATCGTTATTGGATTATGTAAATGTGCTCGGTAATTAACTTCTGAAAATGGGGTGCATAAAATACAGGTATTTTAAACCACAGAGAAATATTTGTTGTTTGTAATATGTGTATTTTGAACCATTCCTGAATATTGCTGTTTAGGCTGAAGGCACTTATGTTGATACATTTTTAACATAATAGCTGATTGAATTTGCCAAATAGATTTAGTGCCCTTACCTTTAGGGGTAAATGAATTTTACTTAACAAACATACAGTAACTAAATAAAAATTCTACATCCATCGCAAGACATGCATGCAACCTGTTCATTGCATTTATCTATGTTATTTGGCATTGGTGACTCAAATTCTTCAACACTGGGGCCTATATCACCAAACCAAATGCAGCAATAACACATAGGAAACAAAAGCAAAGCCTTGGCAATTTCCTCTCTCTGAGGCTAGCCTGTGTAAGTGAGATATAACTAGCGTGTTTCATTCATGTGGCTGAAGATCAATGGGCTTTGAGCAAATTTGTTTTGAATCCCTACCATACATAGAGAGGGAGGGAGGGTGAGAGAGCTAGAGAGAGATAGAGGGAGAGAGAGGCCTACAGGGAAATAATACGTACTGGTCCTTTTCAATAGGGTTCTGTAAGGAAAAGCCTCGCTGTAATAGCTCGACTGGCCCTAAAGGCTCAGATGCAGTTCTGAAGGAGTGAAGTTCAGAATTCAGAAGGTGCATTTTTCCTCAAGATCACAGCTCAGTACAGGTTTGTCAGGTTTTGTCCTATTCCAACTCGCCTGGAGGGCTGTGGAGTTAGCAGGTGTTTTACTGTCCAACCATCCTGAATCACATTTGCTTTGACATAACCAGCTGCTGTTTAACCTCTTAAATTTCCAGCTGTGTAACATACTTATTATTACTCCGTAATTACATGGAAATCAATGCCAAATGGCTCACTTATTCTCAAATTAACGCAGTGCAGAATGGAAGCCTGGATCTGCCAGGCTACTTAAGGGGTTTATGCTGGTTGGGAATATAGGAATTGCCACCAGATGCATCCCCATGATTCTTACTGGATTAAACAATTGAGGTTCTTTTCAATGGTGTGAGTTTGTGCATCTTTGGGAAGACTTTACACTAGATGTTAAAACATTACTGTGAGGTCAGTTACTGATGTTGGAAGGTTAGTTCTGGATCACTCCAGCTTGTTCCAAAGGTATTGGAACTGGAGCTCCACCACTCCAGACTTTAATTCCCTCTAGCCCTCACTTGGCATTGGGCATGATGACTTCAGACCCATGTGTTTCTGCTCAAGAGCCTCCCCTTCTATTAGCCACTGTTTTCCTTTGGAGGCTTTTCAAGCTGCGAGAGCACAACTGGCTGGTTCAGCAATGGGTACACCTTAACGTACACTGTAAACAAAAAAGAGTAATCTGTAAAAAAACAGAAAGTACTGGCAGAGTCATGTCCAGCATTTTTTCTGTTTTTTTACAGAATATTCCTTCTTTGGTTTTCATGGATTTTGTCCATTAATTTATAAAATGGTCATATTAATCTACACACTAAATTCACAAATTAGGAGTGTCTGGATATCATTGGACATACAGTGTAACAGGAAGCTACATTTTCTTTATTTTCAACAAACTATTATGATTTATACTGCTACTACTCCTAGAACTTGGATTCTAGAATACATTCTAGAATCGTGATAGAACATTATTTTTGTCCCCATAGAAATGTTTAGTAAAATTAAATCTAACAGTCACATATTAGCAATCACATGAGACATCCTAGCCATAGCCTGGCAACATCTTGGCAAGCTCCTGGGAGACCATAGATGTGGCTTAACAACACCTTATCAACCATCTAGGAGAACAAAGCAACAACATAGCAACACCTCACCAGCCACACAGGATGCCATAGCAACAGCACAGAAAAACATTATCCACCCCTAAGACAACTCAGCAATGATCTTGCACCACTTTAGCAACCACTTGGAATAAAAAGGCCTAGCCACACATTAGCAACCACTTTCAAACAATATCAAGTACCTAGGAACCACTAGAGATAGTAAACACTTACCAGTACCCTAGCAACCCCTTGCAGTATCACACTTAGCAACCCCGTTGCAAACCATCTGAGACACCATAGCAACTGCATAGCAATACCAAACCATTATTAACTGATTACGCTGCCCAATCAAATTGTGGAAATGCAGTATTCTCATTATTAATTGAGTATTATAAGCTGGCTGACAATCATTCTCACACCAAACAGTGCAGTGTTGTTCTTTTCCCACTCATCAAGAGTTCCTTAGCCAATTAGAGTGAGCCAGAGTGTCCACTAATCACTAAACTGTGCATTACAGTAGCCATAAAAGTCTGGAATTGACCACTGCTGGTTTAGACACCAAGGACAAATCCCATTTCATCCCTCACCCCTACCACTTAGCCCTTAGCCCTCTGTTTTGCACTTTCACTAGGAGTAAGGTGTCCTGATTCTTGTTGAGATAGAGAGGTAGGGCGAAGTGTTAGGGCTACATCGCTACACCTAGACACGCTCTGAAGAAAAAAAAAAGAAAAACTGGCACGATGGCTGAGCAAGTGACCAAAGAGACCAAACCATCTGAGTATTTTCTTCGTAAAAATGACCACAATCACTGCATTATCTTAGTTTAATGATGTTTCAATGTATTACGGTCCTTTTCTTCATAACAAGCATAAAATTGCTAGTAGTGCTGATGTCTCGGTAGCTAACTAGCTAAATTCCCCCGTTCCACCTTTAATGCCTGACGTGCCAGGTTGTAACTGTTGCACAATTTAAGGTGGAAAATCCAAGTAATGCTTTTTATATTTGAGGGGTCCATTTCATAGAGGAACATTTCAGCTACTACCCTCTGTAACTCAGTTTGAACGGGCAAGGTGACACTTGAAAACAAAGGGTAGGGGTAAGAATAAGAAATGGGATTGGGCCTAACAATACTCAGCTCATCGTAGCTCACACAAGCTCACACAAGGTCACACAAGCTCACACAACTTAACACTTTCTAATAGGTATTATTCTTTTATGAACTCTGCTTGCTGTCGGTGTCTCTCAGACAGAGGCTGCTTAAAGTAAATGTGTTTTTCAGCTGAACCTGTTATCAGTAAGTTAGTGTGACCATAGTGGGGTAAGTGGCACTCTGAATGTCTCTCAAGTTTGCACGGTGTAGCTCACTGTGACAGGCATTTAAAACCATGGGAAAGTGTGTTATACTGAAACAGACATGAATCATGCAGCATTCTGAACGGGGGAAAAAGAGTGGAAACAAGAGGACTATCATATTTTCTTAACATAAAAATGCATTTATAACCCAAAATCAGAAAATATTAACATTAACATTTAGCACAGCAGCACCATGGAGTCAGCTCTTAGAAACGTAATATCATTACTGTCGCTTTGCTGCACGGATTAAAATGTAGTTGTGTGAAGTTTAGAATAAACACAATTTCTCCACTTCTTTCAGGAAGTTGCAAGTGTGAAATAATTGCTAAACTGTAAAATTACAGCAGGCTTTTGCCATCGCTAGACATGACTATGAATTCTACGGGTTAAACAGATTAATCCATAGTATTCTGATGATATCATGCAATTGCTGCTACCACTTGGCAACTTCAAGCTCACTCAGCAGCACAGTGGCAGTTTGTCATGAGATAACAAACAGATGCTGTGAAGGGAGTAAAACATGCTTTTTTTTTAGGAAAACCTCAGTCTAAAACGAATTTTTGAAGCATATTAATTGATACATTTCAGTTTAATTCAGTTTAATTAATATATTTTATTTGATTTGTTGCTGTAGTGCTGAAAAATGAAAGCTGAAATCTAAACAGGTGAGACCTGCTGCATTATTATTGCCACGTTCCTAACTGGACATAAGCACACTGAATAGTATGCAATGAATATTACATATACCTGTACAAATGCACTCATTAGTGTAGTAGGTGAAGTATAGAATATGTAAGTATATAAGGATGGCATGCCCACTCCAGGTAAGGGGAAAGGACTTGCCCCAGGTGGAGGAGTCTAAGTATCTCAGGGTCTTGATGGAAAGAAGGATCGTGAGATTGGCCGCAGGCTGGGACAGGCGGCAGCAATAACACGGTCACTGTACCAGATCTATAGTGGTGAAGAGGGATGAGCCATAAGGCGAAGCTCTCTGTTTACCAGTCAGTCTACATCCCGACCCTCACCTGTGGTCATGAGCTGTGGGTAATGACCATAAGAACAAGATCGCGAATACAAGCGGTTGAAATGAGCTTTCTTCGCAGGGTGGCGGGCTACACTCTTTTTGATAGAGTGATGAGCTCGGTCATCCAGGAGGAGCTCAGAGTAGAGCCGCTACTCCTCCGCATTGAGATGAACCAGCTGAAGTGGTTCGGGCATCTGATCCGGATGACCCCTGGACGCCTCCCGGTGTAGGTGTACCAGGCACGGCTACCGGGACAAAACCCTGGGGTTGTCCTAGGACCCGCTGGAGGGATTATATCTCCAAGTTGGCCTGGGAGTGGCTTGGGGTCCCCAGGAATGAGCTGGAGGAAGTTGCGGGAGATAAGGAACTAAGCTGGTTTTGGCTTCGCCAGCTTCTTTCTGAAATTCATTCTACGTTTAAGGAACTGTAGAACCATTTACGGTGGAAGCTATAATTCAAATGAAGCTGGTGAAGAGGAAACCAACTTTACTTATCCGTCCAAATATATATACATAGATGGTTTTATTACATGGTGAAATGGTTCTTCAGATTGATGGAGAACGTTTTGTATATGGTTCTATATAGAATCTTTTTGAAAACTGTCCTGCATAGCATCCAAAAGGGTCAAGCTTAAAACAGAAGAGCCTGTTTTTGACCTGCATAGAGCTATCTACAACACATTCTCTGTTAATCTAAAGAACACTACCACTATGTAAAGAACCATTTAAGCATGAAATGCTTCTTTGTAGAACTTATGGTTCTAAATGGAACCCCACTGGGCAGATTTGATTGCCATTTTTAGTTGTTTCTGTAAAATGTCAAGGAAAAGAAACCTCTGAACTCCAGTCCATCAATTGAGCTTCTGCTTGTAGAGCTTTCGGCATCTAAAGTCTCCACATATCTTCTCATGGATTTGGTGGTCATTCTGGTCTAATTTGCTTAGCCTTCATCCACTTGCAGGGTAGTAGCTCACCTACCAAAATGATGGCAGGGCATTCTTTATGACCTACCAAGAATAGTCCTTACAGTAAAACTGAGGAGGTTATAAGGCCATAAATCAAGGTGCCTGAATTCTCTTTCATGAAAGAACCCCCCCCCCCATGCTCTTTCTGTGGAAGACATGGATAATTAATCCTGCATTTTTTGGCCGTCAAAGCTGAAGAGAATATCGAAGAGCAGATAAATGTTTCAAATGCGGGTGTTAGTGACTGACTTTTACTTCAGAAATGTTGAATATACACTGGCAGTGAATAGGTTCTGTGCAGGTGCACTCTCAGAAATAAAGGTACCAGACTGTCACTGGGGCAGTACCCTTCTTTTCTCTGGGGTGGTCCCCTCAAGGGTACATCTCAGTACCTTTAGTCAGGGAACATAACTATATCGTAATCCACTGGAATGATATTATCTAAGTTGTTCTGACTCCACAGACCCCGTCTCGCCTCCAGGCTTTTACTTTATCACTTTATTTTATTTGTTTTAAAACATTCGGTCGTGAAAAGGTATAAATATGTACTTTTCACCTGGAAAAACGTATTTACATTACATAACTGGACCACAGTTGTACCTTTGAGGGAACATTTACATTGTTTGACCTTGATGAACAGAAAAGAACCTTTATTTCTAACTGCACATTTTACGCTAATAACATTACAAACAATGTAAGTTTACCCTCAAAAGTACAATAGTGGTTTTAAGGTCTGAAAGTCTTTCCCCAGGCAAAATGTACACAGTCATGTCTTTAAACAGACCAATCCAGTAAAAAGGCTGGAGAGAGGGTGTATCGAGTCAAAACACCTGAAAAAATAAAATTGCACTGGGTTATAGCGCAATAATGCTACCTAACTAAAGGTACTGAAGATGTACCACTGAGGGTACCACCCCAGTGACACTAGGGGTCCCACCATTGACAGTTCAGTACCTTCTCTTCTGAGAGGGAAGTAAAACTGACTTGCATGGAGGTAGATTTACCCTAGAGAGTTAGTGTAGATTGTTGGAGGTGTATCGTTCAATATGTTGCTGTGGAAAGGAACATTGATCACATTATTGATCAAGAGACATTGACTGTGGTAGAAACGTAATTAATTACAGTGTTTACAATGAAATGATAAAATGACTAAAGTCCTTAAAATCTGACCCTCCCCAAATGCTGCCAGTGACCCTATAAGACCTGAAGGAAGTAAGTGTGTAAGTCTGTAAAAGTTGCATCTAAAGAGTAACTGGAATTTTACCGCCCAGCCTTGGTGTTTGCAAGTTAGATACACACTATAAAGCACATTTTATGGCTTAGTTCATCCAGGATTGTGCAAAATTCATTTATTTAAGGGTCATTCTACAGAAACATCCATTTTTATGTCGCTACAGTTTATAGACATATTGTACACTTAAAAAATCATGTTAGGCTTACAATTTATTTCTATTTTAAAAACAAAACAACAAGTTATTTCAAGAATTAGACCTTCTTGAGCCCCAATTTAGCAATGCTGGCTTTTAAATCAATTATCTAGAATTCCAAGCACCACAGAAGTGCTTGTCCCCACAGCCATGCGTGAAAGGGTGAGGCCATATTTAAGAGAAAAAAACATGTTTTTCTGCAATTTTAACTACAATAATCTATACATGACTATGAAATGTATTAATTAAATGTCAAAGAAAATAAATGGCAAATAAATATGCTAAAATATATAATGAAAGTTGTTGTCCCCAGGAGTCGTGTCACTGGTGTTACCGCGTAAGAATCTCTTATTTTGAAATAAAAATCACACTGAAGACATCACTGGACTTCTTTTTACCTATTTTCTGAAGAACTATGAAGAAAAGTACATAATGAGTCCACTGTGTCTTTTAGTTATCAGAAATTTTCTTATTTAGCTTATGATCCCATATGAAGCTTTCAGTTGACGTCACTGGTGTGACCTACTTTATTCTTAGGTTACTGTGTAAAAATAGAATAGAAATGGATTAATTTTCATATTTTAGTGGACATTCCATGACTGACAACATGTGGTTTGATGCACTGTAGCAGCCGTTTTGTAAATGCATTTTTCATTAAAAATGTCTCTGGTGTTACCTTTCAGTACCTTACAGTAACACTATGGATGGATAGAAAAGTGGACATTACTGTAGAATCACCCTTCCATTTCCAGTGAAAATATTTATTAGGTAGAAGATGTTTATTTTCAGGGGATATTTCTGCCGAGATTAGATGTGAGATAATCCACTTGATGGAGGGAGAAAGTCAAATGAAAATAAATGAAACAAACAACAGGAGTTTCCAAAACTGGAGTACAAAATTGATTAAAAGTTACAGAGAAAATGGGGCTCCTAACAACCACCTGGAAGACCTGGTAGACACCAAAACTGCCCCATCAGAGAAACAGCACTTAAAGCGTTCATCTTTGAGAGAGAGGAGAAAATCCAGCTGCTTCAAATCTGAAAACACCCACAGGTGTTTCTGTCCATCCTTGCGCTGTGAGAAGACGACTCAGCATTATGGGTCTGAAAGGATGTGTAGCTGTCAAGAAGCCACAATGGACTGACCACCCCAGAGTCCGGAACTGAACATCACTGAAATGCAAACAACTTCTAAGATGGAACTTTGGAGGTGTGGAACAATATCCCTGTAGACTTCTTTGAAAAACTAAGGCCCAGTCCCATTTCTTCTTTTTACCCATACCCCTTGTTTTTGAGTGCCACCTTCCCCCTTGGAACTGAGCTACAAGGGGTAGTGGTGGGTTTCTTTGGTCGCCATCTTGCTGTTTTTTTTTTTTCCCTCATTAAGTTAAGATTAAGATTAAGTGATACTTTTTTGATCCCACAACCAGGGAAACTCCACCTCTGCATTTAACCCATCCGTGTAACCCACCACATACACACTAGTGAACACACACACACTAGGCGGCAGTGAGCACACTTGCCCGGAGCGGTGGGCAGCCCTATCCACGGCGCCCGGGGAGCAGTTGGGGGTTAGGTGTCTTGCTCAAGGACACCTCAGTCATGGACTGTCGGCCCTGGGGATCGAACTGGCAACCTTCCGGTCACAGAGCCAGCTCCCTAACCTCCAGCCCGTGACTGCCCCACTCATAACACTCAGTTTGGAGTGTTGCTTCTGAAAAACCTCCGTTTGGAGGGCAGTGTAGTCCTAACACTTTGCCCTACCTCTCCATCTCAACAAAAACACCTTTACACTAGACGTGAATACACAAAACAGAGGGTTAAGGGCTAAGTGGTAGGGGCAAGGGGTGAAATGGGATTGGGCCTAGGAGTGAATGTCCTTTATAGAATGGAAGCTGTAGCAGAGCAGACACACAAAATATTGAAAAAAACTGAATATCTGTTACATATTTGTTCTCCATTTCCTCCTGATGCTGAAAATGAATAACTTGTACTCTGTTTTACTTGGTGGTGTCTGACTTTTGCTCTGCACTGCAGGCAAATTTCATGCATTACTTGAACTCAGTAACATGTTTCTTTATGTTCAGTCCTCAAGTTTTTGGTTCTTTTCTAAATACAATGAAGCCTGTCTGCAACACTTGTTATTATATTAAACAGCACAGATATTACAAAAAACAGAGATTTACTTAAATGTATTGTAATGTAAAGTAGTTTTCCTGAAACAGCAAATAACCCAAATGTATTGCTTTTCTGGACAGTGGTGATGTGTAGAGGCTTCAAGCTTCACAGTAGGAAAATCAGTGTGTGTTAAATGGACTCACACTTCATTAAATGTGCACCCACTGAGTTCAGTTTGATTCATTTTAATAGCTGTTTCATATAATCCAGGTAATATTGCCATGTGCTGTGAGTGAGTGTGTAATTCTGTCTGCCTCACTGACTTTCATAATTAAGCAATAAGTGCAGGGCATCAAGTGTATTGGAGATGGTTTAGTTACTGTTGCAGTTTCTGGTACTTTTGGTCTGTGTCAGTTACTACTGCATTACTATTGGTCTGTGTCAGTTACTACTGCATTACTATTGGTCTGTGTCAGTTACTACTGCATTACTATTGGTCTGTGTCAGTTACTACTGCATTACTAACAGTCTGTGTCAGTTACTACTGCATTGCTATTGGTCTGTGTCAGTTACTACTGCATTACTATTGTTCTGTGTCAGTTACTACTGCATTACTATTGCTCTGTGTCAGTTACTACTGCATTACTATTGGTCTGTGTCAGTTACTACTGCATTACTAACAGTCTGTGTCAGTTACTACTGCATTACTATTGGTCTGTGTCAATTACTATTGCATTACTATTGATCTGTGTCAATTACTACTGCATTACTATTGGTCTGTGTCAGTTACTACTGCATTACTATTGGTCTGTGTCAGTTACTACTGCATTACCTTTGGTCTGTGTCACTTACTATTGCAATACTCTTGGTCTATGTCAGTTATTTTCACAATATTGTTCGTCTGTGTCAGTTACTACTGCATTACTATTGGGCTGTGTCAGTTACTACTGCATTACTATTGGTCTGTGTCAGTTACTATTGCATTACTATTGGGCTGTGTCAGTTACTACTGCATTACTATTGGTCTGTGTCAGTTACTACTGTATTACCTTTGGTCTGTGTCAGTTACTATTGCATTACCTTTGGTCTGTGTCAGTTACTATTGCAATACTCTTGGTCTATGTCAGTTATTCTCACAATATTATTTGTCTGTGGCAGTTACTACTGCATTACTTTGGGTCTGTGTCTGGTACTACCTTATAACTAGCTACTACTGCATTATTGTTGATTTGTGTCAATTACTACTGCATCATTCTGGTCTGTGTCAGTTACTATTGCATCAGTGTTGGACTATATCAATTCCTCCTGCATTACTGTTGGCCTGTGTCAGTTATTGCTACATTATTATTGGTCTGTGTCAGTTACTACTGCATTACTTTTGATCTGTGTCACTTACTGTTGACTTACTATTGATCTTTCAGTAACAACCACATCACTAATGGTATGTGTCAGTTCTTGCTGCATTACAATTGGTCTGGACCAGCTTCTGACACATAATTAATTGTTTGTGTCACTTACTGATGCATTACTATTTGTCTTTGTCACTTACTGGCAGGCTGCTATAGGTCTGTATGAGATGTGGGTGCATTACTATTGGCCTGTCTGAGTTACTTAGTCATTACTATTGATCTGTTCAGTTATTAATGCATTACTCTTAATCTGTCTCAGTTACATTGATCTGTGAGAACTATACTGAGATATTGAAGAAAATTCATGAGGGTCTTTGATTTGCTTCTGAGATGTAGATCAACCCCATATAATGCAGCCTTGAAACAAATCTGTTTAATGCCTTTTATGTTTAAGGTCATTAAGTAGTAGGAGGTATTATTGGGTACATGTACAGTGTTATCATGAATGTTTGATTACAGTCTCATGCATTTAACCCCTTAAATGGCCAGGACCTACAGGTCGAAACATCTATTAACCATGTTTTTAGCAAGATGTAATTCGTAATACATTTCGGGAATTTACGGGGTTAAATTTTACAAACATATTTCATCATTGGGTAAGTGCTACTACTGGTTAATGCTAGCATTAGCAGCCAGTAATGACTTTTACATTGATTTCTACTTTTGATCATTAGTCATAATTTTTAGGAAAGTGAAGTCATGGCCTGCTCATGAATATTTGACTCTACTGGCAGTGCTTGACTTAGGATGTAGAATTTCAGATGAAAAGAGAAACATCTTGAGCTCCAGTCTGGAGCCAATCTAACACTGCAGAGAGTGAAGCCATTATAAAGAGACGTGGTCGTGCTGCTATCACACGCTGAGAACTGTCATACTTTTCACTGCCTGGTTGACTGTAAGCGTGCGATGGAGTTTCTGAGTGATTTATAAAGTGTAAAACATTCATCACACATGCATTTATCATTTAGTTTCCAGTAACTGTGAGTCAAGGTTTCTCCTTCATATCTGGATCACACATACTTCAATTCCAAAAGACCTGGGGCCAGCCACCTTCTCTGATTATGCCGCTATGCTGATATGCCTTTGTCCCATCACCTAGAAGTCCATGACTCAGCCTCAAGTCTGACTCGAGTCAGAATTTGATGAGTAGATTCGACTCAAGAAAATCAAGGAAGACTTGGGACTTGACTTCAACACCAGTTTCTCAGACTCTGAATTATTCATTTGGTTGAACTTATTTTCGGAAGACAAGCGAAGCACTAGAGCTCATAAGCTAGACAGAAGTGAAGCATTCACCACAAGGCTGAGCTTCACTGTTTATTTGTCAGCTTCATTTTGAAATTTGCCGTTCCACCTTAAATGATGTAGCAGTTGGGCGCCAGAACATAACTATAATCCAATCCAAAATTCTGTGCATGCGCAGAGAACCACTTAGTGTAGACGTTACCATGACAACAAGCATCATGTGCATGTGTGAGATGAGCAGCAGTGAGCAGTGCTTGTGTTTTTAATTCCTTTAAAATTATGTCAGTCTCAGGGAAACATACTTCGCATGTATTTATTAAAGAAGGCCGAGAGGAAGACATTGTATTCTGAGACTGAGTCACGATTGGCCCCTCCCAGACTGCCATGTGCTTTTGTTTTGTTTTGGTCTTGTCCATGTATTGTCCTTGTTTTGATTCTTCCCTGTCCTGCCCCCTTGTTTTTTGACTCCGCCCTTGATTGTTCTCACCTGTGTTGTCCACTTGTGTATTGTTAATCCTCGTTGTTTCCCTGCATTTAAGCCCTGTGTTTTTCCCTGGTTGTCTGCTGGTCTTTGTAGTATATTGTTTGGTCTTTGTATGGTATTGTCTGGTATTTGTTCTTCTGGTCTCCATTATATTTCATAGTCTCTGTTATTGTGTTTAGTCTGTGTTTCTTTTGGTTAAGTCTGTCCCTCTATCTCTCTGTGTTGGCTCTTTGACCCTGGACTGTCTTGACCCTGATTAGGGATTTGCCCCTAATAAATCTCACTTCTCTTCGCATATGCGTCCGCCTCATCATCGCTCCACGGCATTACAGAGACACATAAGCTGGACATCTGTCCCATGAACGTCTTTTAAAGATCGGAGCATAAACTTTGTCTCCTCTGCAGAGTTTCTGCTCCGCCATGTTGACCATTATAAACTTTCACTCTGATGCGACGCACATGCAGAACATACTTAACCTTTCCGACAGGGAATGTAATCAGATACAGGCATTTGCACAGTTAGTACTCTTCTATTTAACGGATGATTTACAGGATTACCCACCTGCTTCAATCAGATATCGGATACAAATTGTATTCTGAATGGCCTCAATCGGACTAGGCTATACCAATTGAGATGTATACATAGATGCATTTTATTCCAATTGAGCTATTATGGATTATCAGGCTGCATGTAAACATGATTACTGTAACTGTAGAGTTTTAAGGGTTAATCAGATAGTTTTATATCAGATGACCAGTTCCTTTGCAACATTGACTCTGTGTTAGAAATTGAGGTGACAGAGTGAGCAGAGGTGAGGATTACAGTGGCAGTGGCACTGCAGGGTTCAGAGAAAGTTTACAGTGAGCTGCTGAGCTCACCTCACAGATGCTGGACATGCCTGACAGCATCTGTGGGAATCCCAGGGAAATTGGCTCTGACAGAGGAAGCTGCACATTCCTGGAAATAGCAGACACCGGGAGGTGTCCAGGGGGCATCCGGATCAGATGCCCGAACGACCTCAACTGTTTCCTCTCAATGTGGAGGAGTAGCGGCTCTACTCTGAGCTTCTCCCGGATGACCGAGCTCCTCACTCTATCAAATATGGTAAAATAAGAGGTATAGCTACAGGACATTTCAAATAAGTAAGCGTTATGCAGTGATATTATTGGGAAGATACATTCCATCCTGATCTAAACCAGTCTAAACTGGTTCATTCTGGTTTAGTACAGGTCTGGTTCAGCTGTAACTAGTTTAGCTGGTCATCCAGTATGATCAGGCTGGTTGTCAAGCATACCAACATCCGAAACACAAAATATTCTGGTTAAACTGGTGACCAGCATATCATCTTCCATTGCTACTGACCCGCATACCAACATACAGAACTGTGTGAAAGTCTTAGGCACTCAAGACACATTTACAAAATCTGTTTATTTGTGTAGTTTGTATTTATTTGCTGAGAAAACTGCTAATATTTCAACAAACAAAATGTATAGAATATTAATGAATAATGATATCTCTTCTTCTAGAATAGAGTTATCTAGAGATCTAGAGATACTTTTTTATTGTTTTTATGTTTATTTGAATTATGAATATGACTTTATTCTAAAGTATATTGTGATAAACTCGCTGCCGAGGTAAGCTGTTTAAAAATTTGCTTAGATGCCTAAAACCTTCGCACAGTACTGTATAAAACATAATGTACCCTCGTTTCGCTGGTGACCAGCCCAACCTGGTCTATGCTGTGTTTTTTTCTAGCCCTGCTCAACAAGGATCATTAGGAACCATCAGTATTAAACCTAATGGTTTTGCTTTTAAGTGGAAATTGGCTTAACGGTTTCCAATACCAACCACTAGTTTCCTGTAAAAGACCTTTGCATCCCATTAGGAAACCATCAGAAGGATTTATATCAGCCTTTTGTCACTTTTTAAACTATTGACATTCTTTACAAGTTCATCGGAGCTTTCTGATGCATATTTTGCACAAGTTTATCAATTAAAGACTCAAATCTGGAGAAACATGCCTGTGTTTTCGTGAGCAGAGTATTATCTAAGCTAATACTGTCCTTGTTGGCTTTAGAAGCTAGTATTAGCTCAGCAAGCAAGCTAAAATAGTTTCTAGCACCAAAACACAAGTTCGTTTCTTACTGATGCTTCATAATGCAAGTTTAGAGGACATAGACTAAAGAAATCTTAGTGGGCAAATCTGTATTTGTGTGTGGAGCTGTAAGCAATAGTCTTCTTCCACAGCTTCATTAGCATTCAGTTCGGAAATGTTAATGTTGAAGGAACGCAAAGGGCGGAACTTGGGAAGTGCAGCATCCAGACAGTCAGAGGCGGCACATAACAAAAACATTAAAGCCAGGTTAGGACAGGAGAGACAACCCAAATGTTAAGATGAGTCATTTTGTCCTTTCAACAAAAATCAAACCATCTTGGGAGCCACAACATTTTATATCTCAGTATATGTTAATGTTCCAGTATAGGCTAAAAATATAAACAAAACCACAGACGTACTTTGCTCTGTGTCACGATTGGCCCCTCCCAGTCCTGTCCATGTGTTCATGTTTTGGTTTAGCCCCCTCGTCTCATGACTCCACCCCTGATTGTCTCCACCTGTTTTCCACCTGTCCCTCATTTTCCATGTGTATTTAAGCCCTGTGTTTGCCCCTTGTGTTTGCTGGTCGTTGTTTGCTTGTATTGGTCTCTGTTGTTTGCTTGTCGTGTTTGTACTGTTTGTACCATTGGATCCTGTTTAGTGTTTATTACGTCATGTCTGTCCCCCGATCTCTTCGTGTTGGATCTATGACCTCGGACTGTTTTGACCACAACCCTGGATTTGCCCTGAATAAAAGTCGCTTATCTCAGCGCATGCATCCGCCTCCTCGCTCCCCGTTACACTCTGCTTTAAGCTTTAGCTCAGCTAAAGCCGCTTTCCCCCTGTCTCCGCCAGAAAATGTTTCCTCAAAAGTTGAAAAGTTTCTTGTAAAATGTTTCTCGAAGTTCGACTGTTACGAGGCTGAAGTCCCTGTTCATTCTCCAGCTTCTTGTTCGAATTTTCCCATCCCACCTTAAATTCTGACTGAGGAGACAAATGTAAAAGCGACACTATTTAAGGTGGAACGGGAAAATTCAAAAGAGAAGCGACTTTGTCTTCACAACTTTTTAGAGTTTGACAGTTTCTCGTGGCAGATTTAACCAACTGCGCTGCTTATAAACGCGAATAAGTCCATTTGTCTCCAAATGTTCGTCTGTCTTTCTCTTTTCTTTTTTCATTTGCTACTAGCCAGGCAACTTTGTTGCTGTCTGACCTGCAGTCTGTACGGCAGTTATCAGTTGTTGCAAACCAGGGCTTTCGCGCTATGTTGCACACGTCCCATTTCAAATATACTTAATTGACGCAGCGACCCCCCAACTCTCTATCATGATACCAAAACCGAAGTTAGAAAACCACTAAAGAAAACGAGCAGGGTGGCTGTAACATGTGCTGCGTGGATGTCCATTATCACTGGATCTTATGTCACCATAACAATGCATTTTATCACAGAGCATCTCATGTGCTCCAAACAAGAGCAGTGAATGAGAGTCTTCTAGTTCACTTGCCAAACCACTTCCATTTGTTTAATTAATAAAAGATATTGGAAGTAAATTCATTATAGATCATTACAAATACTTCGCTTTAAAACTACCAAGTCGTCACACAGTGAGAAGAAAAGAGATGCTCTATAGAATAATTGTTTCACTGTCGCATCACAGCCTCTGGATCGTAATCGAAGTGTGAGGTGCCAAGAGATTCCCACCCCTAGTAGGAAGAGTAGACTTTCTGCGGTTTTGTGTGTGGAGCCATTAGCGATAGTCTTCTTCCGCTACCTCATTAGCACCAGACTTAGCAAGCAGACTAAAACAGATGTAGTATGTTCTGGTGTGAAGAGCAGGTTTTACCTATAATAATTAGACAGTTTTCTTTCAAAACTATGACAAAAGCAAATGTGGAGTTTGCATGTTCTCCCCGTGTCTGCGTGGGTTTCCTCCGGGTTCTCCGGTTTCCTCCCAAAGTCCAAAGACATGCAGTCAGGCCAAGTGGACATGCTAAATTGCCCCTGGGTGTGAGTGACTGTCTGTGTCTGTCTGTCTGCCCTGCGATGGACTGGCGACCTGTCCAGCGTGTATCCTGCCTTTCGCACGAAGACTGCTGGGATAGGCTCCAGCACCCCCCCCGCGACCCTGACGGAGAAGTGGCTTAGAAAATGGATGGATGGATGGATTTGGTCAAAAGCTGGTTTAAACACCCAAAAGGGAATACGATGCATAGCCTTTGGCTTTTTTCCCAAGTAGCAAATGTTTTATGGCTTTCCTCTAAATGAACCTGCTTAATCTTTGATAAGTTTTTGAAGAAATCCATCATTTATATTATTTAACATATTAAAACATGCTAATAAAAGGACAATCTGGTGACAGGAAGCTTACTGCTATAGAACATGGCTGTGCTAATGTAGCTTACTTGTTTGAAATGTTTTTACTGTGCATAAAGCTGTTAGCTAAAATAGATAAGCGATACTGGTGTGTTGCAAGCAGACTAAAACAGATGTGGTGTGTTGTGGTGTGAAGAGCAGGTTTTTACCTTTGGTCCAAAGCTGGTTGGGACACCCGAAAGTTTTGAGTGCTGACATCACAACAATGGGATACGACGCACTGCCTTTGGCTTTTTTTCCCAAAGGAGCACTGTAGCACTGTTGCTAACACTTTCACAAATGTTTATTGCTTGACTGAAGAAATCATGATCATTTACATGAAAAACTTTGGCCCAATTTCTGAGAGCCATGCAGGAGTGCGCTCATGGAAAGCGTGTTGTTTCCCCAATCGTACTCTCCTCCAGTCGACACTCACAGAGAGGAACACAGTGTGGCTTGTCGAGGAGCGCGAGCATCGTGGGTGGGGGAGGGCATGAAAAATAGATGAAAGAAAAGCTGGCGGCCAAAAGACGAAAGGATGGATGACAAGCTACGCAGACAGGTGACTTGGAAAAGCAAACAGGGGAAAATACACAGTTACCATAGTGATCATATAGGGTGGAGGGTAAGTTGACTTTGGCCTCATGTGGTTCCTATAGTTTGGTTCCTCTTACCAAAAAATAGTCGATCATCCCAAACGATTGGTGCCTGTTCGCTTCATTAGTTTTATTCATTAGTTTCTATTAGCTAATGTAATCAACCAGCTTGACCAGCTGGTGGTTTTGGATAGTAAATAAAAATGCTATATTTGTGTGGTAGACATGATGACACCTGGTTCCTATCACCACCACTGCAAAGATCCATTGAATTCCCCTTTAAAAATCACTGCCTGTTTCATGCTGTAGGGTAGGCCCTACGTCCTGGGCAAATGAGTGTATTTTAGCACTGTGTGCATCTCTAGCTTTGGGCTACCTGCTGAGGGCCTGATTGTTGACTAATTAGCTTTCAACTTCAAGCTAAAATAAACTGTTGATTTTATGTGACTTTGTTTTCAACACTGATTTTATGTAGCAGCATTGATTTCATGTCACATTGAGTTATGCAGTTCCAGCTGAATCAGTGCACTGCATATGTTTAATCCCGATTTACCCTGAGGGAGATTTCCAGACTGTTCTGAACTGTCCTCTTGCTTTAGGCACTCTGTGTGATCATGCTGTCCTCTGCTCACCCTGCAGAGAAAACCAGCATAGACCACAATGGCTGGTCACCAGCAATACCAGTGTTTTGGATGCTGGTACACTCTCAGGGGTGGGTGGCCTCAATACTCAATAGGGAACATAACTATACCATATCCCATTGAAATTATATTTTCCAAGTTGTACTGACTCCACACTCCCCTGGAAAAACATATTTAAGGTGCACAACTGGATCTTAAAACCACTGTTGTACTTATACATAGCTTGTACCTTGATAATACCTTTAGGACAGTTGTGGGCTGAAGGTTAGGGAACTGGCCCTGTAACTAGAAGGTTGCCGGGTTTGATCCCCAGTGCCAACAGTCCATGACTGAGAAGACGACTCAGTGCTATGGGTCTGAAAGGATGTGTAGCTGTCAAGAAGAACCTCACTGAGAAAAAGAGACAGACACAAAAGAAGAACATTGCAGAACAACACCATGACTGGAGATCTGAGATGTGGAATAAGGTTTTATGGATTGATGAGTCTAAACATGTTATCGTGGTTACTCAGATTGTGAAAAGCAGAAAATGCAACCAACTTCTGAGCCTGAACTTTGGAGGTGTGGAAAAATACACTATATGTTCAAAAGTTTGTAGATACCAGCTCATCCAATGTTCAATAATAGGGAATTTGTCCCACTTTGCTGCAGTAGATGTGCCTATTCTCATTGTTCATTTTGTGAGCTACACTGACCGTATAGGAGCAGTTTGTACTTCTACAATCACAGACTGTAGTCCATCTGTTTCTCTGCATACCTTGCCTCTCCCTTCCTGCTCTGCTCTCTCAGACTTGTTCTGAGTGTACAGTGACAGCTCTTCTGCCCAGGAGGTTAAGTATACCCTGACCTTCATCTTTTCCAAACACACTTAACCTTCAAAACAATTAGGAACGTTCTCCTAACCAGAGATGACAGCTACTCTCCAGAATGTTTCCTCACTATTTACTTCTTGTTTTGCTCCAGGGATAGACCAAGATCAAAAAATTGCCAGATACCTACTGTCCTACTGTCCATCTTCAGGTTACCCTCAATGGTCAGCTTATTTGGACTGTAATTAATCGACTTGATCAATTAATAGCTTGACTGCAGGTTACTTTAGGAGGACAAATAGCCAGATTAGAGCTTAAGAAATGCAATTAGTTGCGATTAGCTACACAAACTACTGCGATTAATCACACAGAGCCGATTAATTGGCAGAGCCGGCAACTGACTCTTTCTATGTTTTGAAAGTTGTTCTATTATTATTGCTACTTATTGTTAGATTTCTCTCCCAATGTATGGGTTTTGTTGGTAGGGAGGAGCTTATAGCTTGGTCATGTGAGCAACAGTTGTTGGAAAGTTATATGACTTCACCATCAAAATAAAAGCCAGCATGTAAAGGTGAAATTCAATGTAAATTTATTTGGAAGGAAATTGATATTGAAATTGATTGAAACATAATCCGTATTCAATGTGGAAAACATTCATTATGACACCTTTACTGTTATTGCCAGTAATGTTATTGCTTAGCTTGATAATTTTGCTGCAAACTCGATATTTTAGGTATGAACCCCAAATTAGAATTATGTTGCGAGATAAAAGCAGTTTTTTGGTGCTGTTTTATTATGTCTAATTTCATAAAGCCTGCTGGGGAGACAATTTTTTCTTTAGACAAAAACAAAGGGTTTCTGACATTTTGGGATAAGGACTTATTCTTAAGCTAGTGCTGCTGGGAAATAGTTTTCAGCTGTCACATTATTAGAATAATTTTGCTCAAGAAACATGAAGAACGGTGGCATTTTGGGGTAAAATACTGACCTTTGGACCACTGGCATCTCATTTCGTACTCGGTCAGTAGACAAAATCAGTGAATTTTGGATATTTTGGCTGTAATGCCTATACTAAACCTCGTATTGCTGAAAAATACGGTTTTGCAATGGAACTTCGTTGATATAATGTTAATCAGGAAACCTGAAACTTTAAGAAAAATGGCATAATGAAAGAAAATATAGGTCATTTTGAATTACAACAGATAAAATCTGTAGATTTCAGGCATTTTTGCTATATTTTCTAAATTCAAACTGGTGTTGCTGAGAAATAGTGTTCTGCACTGCCAGTTAATAAAAGTAAAACTAGATTAATATAATGTAGTGTATATAACCCACTCACACCACATCTCTCTCTCTCTTTCTCCGTCTCTCTGCGGACTGGCAAGAATTCTCCCAATCGTCCCTCGTCTCTAAATTGGTTCAGAAAAGGGCTGCTTTGAACCTCGCAAAGCTCAAATCAATTACACTTGGCCTAATTGGGCCTTTTTAATGCTCCTCTGCCCACTGTGATTACTTTTCTTCTACTTAGCGCTGTCTGTCACTCTTCGGAAGATTAAAAAACAAACAGTTTCTTGCAAAAGTGCTACAAACATATTAGTTTTTTTGAGCCAGTACTGATTCTGATCCTTAAAACACAGCAGCCGTGTGTGTCTGACCGCTAATGAATATGCTAATCAATATGGAGAGGGTTGATTGGTTCTGGAGGGAAAAAGTCCTAGGGCAGTCCTTCTGAGACTTTGCTCTGATACACTCGTGTCTCAATTCGGCATCCGATATAAGGATGGAGCAAATGAGCTCAGGCAAAAACAGGCAGTGAATAATGTATTCAGTGTGGCTGCGCTTCTCTGTAGTTAATTGTTGTGAGTCTAGAGAAGCGGAACATCACTCACAAGAAGCATTAGATCAGCATTAACAATCAGACAGCATCATTATGCTAAGAGTAAGTGTAGATCATGTTCATTAGTAGACCCCAATCATTCATAAAGGCCTATTGTCCTGCTGCTTATACAGTACAAGTTAAAGGTTTGGACACACTTGATTAAATATGCACTATATAGCCAAAAGTATAGCCCCTCTTAATCATTGAGCTCAGGTGTTTTGGCTACATCCATTTCTAACAGGTGTATAAAATCAAGCACACAGGCATGCAATCTCGACAGACAAAGACTGGCAGTAGAGTGAGTCATACTGATGAGCTCAGTAACTTTAAACATGGCACTGTCATAGGATGTCACCACTGCAGAGTCGGTTCATGAAATTTCTGTCCTGTTAGATCAGCCCTAGACAACCGTAAGTGCTATTATTGTGTAATGGAAGTGTCTGGGAGCAACAACAGCTCAGTCATGAAGTGGTAAAGACGGAAAACTCACAGAGTGGAGACAACAAGTGCTGAAGTGCAGAAAGCTCCAACCCTCTGTTGCATAATTCACCACAAATTTCCAAACTGTTTCTAGAAGCAATATTAGCACAAGAGCTGTACATGAAATGCACAGAGCCCTGACATTAAGCACACTGAACACTTGATGAATTGTAACATCGACTGCAAGCCATACTTGTCCAACATCAGTCGTTGATCTCACTAAAAATGTTCTTTTGAAAGGACACAAATTTCCGGAGACACTTCAAAATCTTGTGACTTTCTGCACAGTGTGAAGCCCCTCGTATGGAAGTTAATTAAGAATTCATGGCCATGAAGGTGCACCTCTCGTCTCTCTGTAGAAGTTCTTCTGCTGCACGTTGGTACATACACTGATGTGACTATATTTGGTGAGAATTCAGCCACAGCAAACCGTAATTAAGTGTTTCTCAAAGTCAGTCTCGGGGGAGATCTACATTTTGCGGCGCTTTCTGCTCGAACACACCCGATTCTACACATTAGCTATTTATTAAGTGTGGTAGAGCGGTGAAAACACAGAGCAGTGGGCTCCCTCAGGACTGCCACTGAGAACCGCTGCCTTTATTGGTCCAGAGCAGTGGTTTTCAAACTGGGCCCCTACACTGGAGACTATATAGTCTATATGGTTATCTGGCCATAATTAATAGAATAAGGTAGGAGAGGGTGGAGTCTAGTTGGGGAAATGTTGACATGGGGTAAAACAAATGGCCCTGATTCATCAAATTGCATAGAAATTGATCATAAAATGTGCACACATGAATTTCTGAATTTCATTTAGTTGTGCATCAGTTTCATCTTTGGTATGTTTGTATGATCAAACTCACAGCTAGAAGGGGAGCATGTAAATTTGAGCATAGTAGTCTAACAACATGAAACAATGGTCAATTTGTGTTTATCTAAGCAATATTTTCATCAACATCACCCATAATATCAATAACAAGAATAAAAGTAGAAGGTAACAATAATACTACTGATGATCAATACAAAATATAGTTCAGACGCATCACATACACTGCAATAACAGCTGAAAAGTATGAAATTTTAGGAAAGTAGTTGCATTGCACAATTTTTACCACATAATGTTCGGGCAGTAAGGGGAACAGCACAGTCACTACTCCACCTCAAACTCCACCTATGAGCACAGCCAGTGGCTCACTAGCCACTAAATGTTATCATTTTATTGGCTCCCTACAGAAACAAGCATAATTTAGGGCACGCTACATGTAAATAAAGAAAGAATATAGTGGTGCTTGATTTCACGCACAGAAGCTGATTCACCATTTGTGTTCAAATCTCAGTTTGTTTCCACATCAGGTGAAGGTTTCATGAATCAGGTGTCATTAAAGGTGGTCAAATCTCAGATCTTTTGCACAACTTGAATAAAATTATATATATGATTATATATATGAATAAAACTGAATGTGTTTAGGACCGCCAGTACTTCATATTTAGGCATTTTTTGTCATATTACTTAAAATATCTGCATAATTGCATAGTTTGTAGTTGATTTCATCAAATTTGAATCATATTAAAATATTTCCTCCTCTACATACAAAAAAACAAATGTGGGATAGATTGAACATTTGGAATCTGCACTTGTCAAACAGTATTGCTGCTTGTTTCAATAAACTCAGAGTCAGAAATGAATCCCATAAAGCTGCAACATCCCAGACAGCGAGCATATATCGGTCTGCTGCCTTGATAAGGTCAGCACCCCGCTGACTGTTTGCCACTGCTGGTCCATCCTCTGACCACCCAGCCTTCTGTCCTGCTTACAGGCTCTAACTAGTTTCTAATCTCCTTAAATAGATCATAAATGCACAGAGACTTTTATTTACAAATTGATAAAGAAACAGACAACCCCTGCGATGGACTGGCGACCTGTTCAGGGTGTATCCTGCCTTCCGCCTGATGACAGCTGGGATAGGCTCCAGCACGGCCTGCGACCCTGAGGCCACTTCTAAGTGGCTTAGAAGATGTGTAGAAGATTACAAACAACTGAGAGAAAAATAATGACTAATTTTGTCTATTGCTCTGTTTAAACAACAGTGAGCCACAGAGAAAACACTGAAAGGTGTTAAAGGTTTCCAAATTCATGCAAACACAGCAAAAATTAGATTCACGACACTCACAAGTTTGTCAGCTTTTTACTTTGGAGAAGAAAGAATGTGAAAATTCAAGTTTTCACAAAATCTAGTTTTCAAAGGAAAGAACAAAAACACTATAAGTAAAAAAAAGAGGTTTTCCTTTGCTGTAAAGCTTCAGGCCAGCTTCATTGGAAGCTGCTTTTTTAAATAGTGGTATAAATAATCTCCAAAATATTTGCTACAAGGCATCAGGACCAATAGAGAAAGGTATGATATTGATTAAAAAAGAGATGTAAGATTGTGTGGATGAAAAAAGTCTATATAACAAACACGTCTAGCCTAAAACAGTGCAAAAGGAGAAGAATAGAATCTAACAAACATCCAATGCTGATGGGTGCTGGATGTTCTAAAAAGTCCCTGTGTGGTTCTATAGGGAACTCAGTAGGTGAGCTTCTGAATTTTATTATTCTTGCAATCCAGGTTTCCGACTATGGCCACAATGTCTTGAGGGTTTTGTTTGTCAATGGGCCGAAGAACCACTACATTATATGACCAACAGTGCATTGTCATTATATATTTGAACTGATTCTTGACAAAATATCTGCCTTTCCACTTTGGAAAACCTTCAGTCTGGATACACACGTGATTATAACTTCATTCTCAAACATCAAGAATCTTCTACAGTCCTGTTCATCATTCTGGACACATCTCCATAGTGTGCTAATAATTATAAAAGCTGTGAAGTTGAACAGGATGAGTATATTATCGTTTTATAAACCTGGCTTCAACTCAAATGTAGGCATTTTGTTGAAAATACTGCTTCCAAAGTTTCAAATGATAATGTCAATTGACTTTTATTAAGTATAGAATGAGCTTGATGTTTCAATGATAATTTTAAGGCTATAAGCTTTTCAAATCACCCCAGCACCAGTCGAGATATGCAACACCCCTTGTCAAATGACGTTTTGTGAATTTCTAAGTGAAAATAGATTTACACGTCTTCAACAAGGAACAAACTTATATACCATATGCCATTGCTATGCAAATTTTAATGCATCATTTTCTTTATTTGATGAGTTTAACATATTTGGAAACATTTAAGAGGAAATATAAAAGGTGCCATAACTTTTGCACAGGCCACATTGTTTAATTCAGCAAAAAAAACATTTAAATGTTCCAAAGTGTGTCCTCTGTAGAAAATATGTGCTAATTTTCACTTAAAAAATCATGTACTATCTGACCAGGGGTGCCCGAACGTTTGCAATAGAGCTGCACTCTGACAGTGATGGTCTTCATGGGGCTCATTTACAAGTTTGAGCTTCAATAAATTGAGATTATATTTCATTTTGACAAATTTTACTGTGTAGCTCAGAGCTTCATTGCAAGCATAGTTGCTTTACATATTGAACTGGGAGCTGTTCGAATAAAATGTAGGCAGGGTGAAGTCAGCAGGGACACATGAGAGGAGGAGACGAGAAACAGGAGGGTTACGTCTGGGTGAAAAGTGAAGACAACTTTGTCTTGTCTACTTTGACCCAACTTTGCTTGCTAGAAAGTGGGGTAGTTGTCCTGTGTGTGCAGTAAAGTGAATAGAACTCTGTAGAGAAATGAGGCAGAAAGAAAGAAAAGAGATCTGGAACACTCAGAAATGCACATATGCACATACCGTAGGGTGTTGGGTGCAAAGCTGCCATCTGTTGGGTTGTGGCTGATTGTGGTAGAATCCTGGCAGTCCGCAATGATACCACATTGACTGTGTTTGGTTTGTCTGCCATAGCCAGGGGACACTGCTGAATGATTCAATGATCGATCTACTTTATTTACACTATTCATTAATTTGCAGACTAAATGCACACTTTGGCCTGCCCCCACCACAAGTGGGCTGCTTTCCCGTTCGCCCCCATGCGCAACACTGGAAAAATTTGTCCGGCGCTGCAGGATAACTTGGCCATTGCTCCATCAGTTTATGGAGCCAAATGTGTTAAATCTCCACACGTTTTCTATGCAATCCTGTCCTATTTCAGACAGGACATATGGGAAGAATGCATTTGATTTCCACCTGAAATTGACTCAGAAGACTTATTACGTTGGACCTTAGATATCTTATGCCTTCTGATTGGTTTTTATACACACTACACTTGCACTACTCTACAACTGACGTAAAAAACAAGAAACGGGTAGTCACCGTTTTTGTGACTTTTGGGATCCATTCAGATTCTAGCAATGTGTAATGTCGGAAACATGTAGGTCTGTTTGTAGGTTTATTTGGGGCAGTCCACCACTCATAATCACAACCGGCAGGGGTCAAAACACAAGCAGGCAACATCACAGGAATTTCCATAGTCAAAACCCAATAACTCAACACACAGCCGTTAAAGTCTAAATAGCTGGCAACACAAGTGAGTGCACCTCACAGTGAACATGTCCAAATTGTGCTCAAAGTGTCAATGTTTTGTGTGACCACCATTATTATCTAGCACTGCCTGAACCCTCTTGGGCATGGAATTCACCAGAGCTGCACAGGCTGCTACTGGAATCCTCTTCCACTCCTCCATGAGGACATCACAGAGCTGGTGGATGTTAGACACCTTGCGCTTCTCCTCCTTCTGTTTGAGGATGCCGCACAGGTGCTCATTTGGCTTTAGGTCTGAAGATGTACAGTACTGTGCGAAAGTCTTAGGCACCCAAGACACATTTTCAAAATTTATTTCACTGAGCTCATGATGTAACTGATGATATTAACAAGTCTCTGTGAAGGTGTGAAGGAATGGACCCAAGAAATTCTTGTAACTATTTTATTTTTTTTATGTTTATTTGAATTATGAATATGACTTTATTCTAATGTATATTGTGATAAACTCACTGCTGAGGTAAATTGTTTAAAAATTTGCTTAGATGCCTAAAACTTTAGCACAGTACTGTACTTGGCCAGTCCATCACCTTTACCTTCAGCAAGGCAGTTGTCATGTTGGAGGTATGTTTGGAGTCGTTATCGTATTAGAAAACTACCATGCAGCACAGTTTTCGAAGGGAGGGGCTCATGCTCTGATTCAGAATGTCACAGTACATGTTGGAATTCATGTTTCCCCTCAATGAACCGCAGCTCCCCAGTGCTGGCAGCACTCATACAGCTCCAGACCATGATGCCACCACCATGCTTGACTGTAGGCAAGAGACAGTTGTCTTGGTGCATCTCACCAGGGCGCCACCACACATGCTGGACATCATCTGAGCCAAATATTATCAAGGTCTCATCAGACCACAGGACATAGTTCCAGTAATCCATGTTCTTGGACTGCTTGTCTTCAGCAAACTGTTTCCAGGCTTTCTTTTTCATCAGCTTCAGAAGAGGCTTCAATCTGGGTCGACAGCCAAGCAGAAAGAGTTGGTGCAATGTGTGGCATGTGGTCTGAGCACCGACAGGCTGACATCCCACTTCTTCAACCTCTGTAGCAATGCTGGCAGCACTCATGCATCTATTTTTGAAATCAACCTCTGGATATGATGCTGAACACATGGACTCAACTTTAGTCGACCCTGGTGAGGCCTGTTTTGAGTGGAACCTGTCCTGGAAAACCGCTGTATGACCCTGGCCACCGTGCTATAGCTCAGTTTCAGGGTGTTTGCAATCTTCCAATAGCCTAGGCCATCTATTTGGAGAGCAACAATTCTATTTGTCACATCCTCAGAGAGTTCTTTGCCATGAGGTGCCATGTTGAATATCCATTGGCCAGTATGAGGGAATTGTACCCAAAACACCAAATTTAACAGCCCTGCTCCCCATTTACACCTGGTACCTAACGAGTCACATGACACCAGGGAGGGACAAAGACACAGTTGAGCACAATTTGGACATGTTCACTGTGAGGTGGACTCGCTTGTGTTGCCAGCTATTTAGACATTAATGGCTGTGGGTTTTCAGAGGACAGTAAATCTGTACTGCTATACAAGCTGCACACTGACTAAGTTATATCCAAGTTCTATCTATTTCATTTCATTTTCCCATGAAAAGATATAATAAAAAAATATTTGCAAAACTTTCAAGGGTGTACTCACTTTTGTGAGATACCAAAACATTACTGCCTTGTCACTACTGCTGTAGAAGCCTGACAACAGTGACCACTAGCTAATTGACACTTACTTCTGCTTTGAGAATTAAGGTCCAATCCCATTTCACCCCTCACCCCTACCACTTAGCTGTACCCCTCTATGGGTAGGGTGTCCCAATTTTTGTTGAGATAGAGGGGTAGGATGACGTTATAGGGCTACATGGCCCTGAGATTTGTCAGGTGTACATTCCAAATGGAGTGAGAAAAAAAGCAAAACCGGCAAGATGGCTGTACAAGCCACCAAAGAAACCCACAAACATAAATATTTTCTCTATTAAAAGATTACAACAACCACTGTTTCATCTTTTTTCTTTCATCCATCTTTTTTTTATTTTATTAATTAGTTTAATGTAACTCACTTCCAAGGGGCAATTTGCCACTTGAAAACAAGGAGTAGGGGCAAAAGTATTAAATGGGAATGAGTCTAATAATTTCTCATCCTTAACCTCGCAAACAGCAGCCTTATTGACCCATCCACATTGAAAATACATATAGCATTTGTAAGCTTTCATCCTGGCAGCAGTGCACGGGGATCTCGACAAGGTATATGTAGACGTTGCCAAAGTTGAGCCATTGCATGGACTTTTGTGATGTTTTTTAGTGATTGAAATACCATGGCTGGTGCTATATAGGAATCACAACTGTCCAAAACATGCAGTTTGTTGTTATAACTTTGTTTTTCTTCTATTGATAGGTGTTCTAAATCTTCATAGTTTGGAGGAGATGGAAAAGAAACAGGCCTGTCCCTCAGTTCTTTGGTGTGTCCAGTGTTATTTACCTTGTTAGAAGGACTTTTTGCCCTCCAGGTCTCTGCAGCAGCCACTTGACTGAAAACTAGAAGTTGGGGAGGATAGATGAGGATAGATCAAAACTAATGAAAAGGCTTGCTTGTTCTCCAAAAAACTCTCAAAACTTTGCTCTGACACACCTGGCTAGGCTTGTTGGCTAATTATCAAGTCCTCGAAGAGATTAATCAGGTACATTAGAGCCGGAAACCTGTCAAACTTCAAAAGCTGGCCTTGATAAACATTGTTCAAAGAACTCTTCAAAAAGTTGTTCAGCACATTACATGGACCAGGTCCAGGATGTTATTGTTTATCACTTCAAAATCAAGTCCTATCCTCAGAGTCGTGGGTGGGTGCTGATATAAATAGAAAAGCTGACTGGTACATCAGTGCTGTGTGCTCTTTTACTCAAGAGGCTTTATTGGTTACAGACTCTGTTTAAGAGTGTGTGTAGGTGTCTGAGAGAGAGGAAGAGATCAGAGCCTGTAAATATGGACAATACACCGTAACTATTCAATGCCACCCTTCTCTTTGGAAAAGTGGCCTATGGACAGCACAGAAGCCTCGACATCTAATACCTAAAAAATGACTAGAAATTAAACTTATTAGAAATTCAAGGGAAGAGTGGTGCCTGATTTGTGTACTATAGACCTAAAACCCATCAGTAGTAATTCATAGTTTGCCATGAAAAGTTCTGCAGTGTCTTAAATCCTTGGCTACAGTGTTCAAGGTCTTGAAAGTTAGCTCATGATCGCCTCCAGTATTCATGCCATGCTGAAATGATTGCATATTAACATGGGTCAGATCAGATTAGCTTAGACGTGACAGCAGATTATGTCCAAAGTAAAGGTCAGATACCTATCTTACATGTGGGAAATTAATCGGACTTGAGTCCCTGCTGAAAGGATCTTTTGTATAGCACCATCTCGGACATCCAATTTTCCCAGAACCATTTCTTACCTTCTCATGTTAAAAAGACTCCACTCCATCAATGTCCACTACGTGGAATAATTCCCACATGTGAACATTCAGCTGTTCTAACATGCTGCTCTTCTTGGGTGGCACGTCTTACACTATGCTGGATGTTGAATAAGAGCTGCCGAATCCATCAAGGCCAAGAGATGTGGAAGAAGCAAACGTGATTAGCATGATCTGGGATGTTTTGCCCTGCACTGCCTGGTGAACACTGTTGGTCAGGTTATATTTATTGCTTATAACAGCAAAAACAGCAGTGCATTAACTCCCTTGGGTGGACTGGAGTAAAGTGAGCTCAGTAGAACTTAATTGAACATGGGTGATATTACCGTGAAATTACCCCATTTTTATAAAGCCATACATGGTCATGGGAAAACTTTCTTTCTGGATCCCTCAGATGCATCGTAAAATGATACTTATGCCTTTTTTATGAGGGTAAAGTAGTTATAACTTTATGAGCCGATCTCAAAGACCAGCACCAGATTTAGCCTGGGTTATAAAAGTTTTTCAGTGATGTATGACTATTGATATTTCAATATGGTCCAAGGTTAGGCTTAATCCATGCCTGTGAGTGGCTTGAATTGTTGCCAGAAAAAGCAATCAAAGCAGTCTCAAATGTCATGATCTAAATGATCCCACACACAAAAACAAAAGTATGTGATATGTATTTCATATACTTTGAAAAATGAAATCTTTATATATACACATCTTATCTTTGCAATACCATGTACAGGATATAGAACAACTTTTGTGAAAGCATTGCTTTTTCCCAGACCATTCCAGTTCAGTACCTTCCAACAGTCTAATTCCTTCTCTCTTTATGGTGTAGTCTTTTTTGGTTGGTAAGGCTCTTTGTAATTGCTTGTAGACACAGAACAAATGTTTTCTAAGGGAAGCCCCCCCTTAACTATGCATGCATACATAAATCTACTGGGTAACATTTACAGTTTGGCACATGGATTTTTATCTTTTCACAAGTTGTTTTATGGGGATTCAATTGTACAAAAATGTATGGCGACCAAACATTATGACCATGGGTTTTGTACTTGAAGACACCAAAGCAAACGCCACAGTAGATGTTCAAGATAGATAGATGTCTTATATCCCAGCATTTCTAGGATGAAGCTCTATAACAGTGCTGATAGCAACACACCAGGAGGTCAGAACTGTCCTTTGCAAGGTTCCTTCAATAGCATCTCTTGAACTTGATGAGTTTGTGGAAGGCCTGCTTGAACTCATCATTGAAGGCGGTGTAGATAACAGGGTTGATGAGTGAGTTGAGATAGCCGAGCCAGGTGAAGAAGTCGAACAGGACTGGGTGGAACCAGCAGTCTTTGCAGATAGCCATGACCAGGGTAACCACGAAGAAGGGCAGCCAGCAGACAATAAAGGCCCCCAGGATGATTCCAAGGGTCTTTGTTGCTTTCTTCTCTCTCGCAGCACACAAGCGTTTCCGCTCCAGGACGCTGTCCGCCAGCTTCACCTTGACACTGTTCATGAACAGTGGAGACCCTCCTCCACCTCCTGATCCCCTGGGATGAAGATGCCCCTCCTGGTTGGATGAGGAGTTGAGGGAACAGAGGGATGAGCCTGCCGACGTCTGGATCAATTGTGCTGTTGTGAAACGTTTCCCATAAGATGCCGGTGTCTTGAAGATCCTAGATCGGGCAGCCACATAAATGCGGCCATAGAGGATTACGAGGAGAACGGTAGGCACATAGAAGGCCCCAAAGGTTGAGTACAATGTGTAGGAGATCTGGTCTGTGTTCACTAGGCACTCGGTCAGCTCCTCATGGGCCTTGGCCTGCCTCCAGAAGAGTGGTGGTATGGAGATGGAGATGGCGATGACCCACACCACTCCGATCATTAGCGCTGCCCGCCGAGTGGTCCGTCTCTTGGAGTACTCTAGCGCATCCGTAATGGCCCAGTAGCGGTCCAGTGCAATCACGCACAGGTGCAGGATGGAAGCAGTGCAAAAGGTGATATCTGATGACAACCAGATGTCGCACATGATCTGGCCCAGCGTCCATGTCTTGCTCACCGTATAGACGATGCTAATGGGCATGACTAGAATGGACACCAGCAGGTCCGTCAAGGCCAAGGAACCGATGAGGAAGTTGGCAGGTGTGTGGAGCTTGCGTGTTAGGAAGATGGTGGCGATGACAAAGGCATTGGACAGCATGGTGGCCAGGGTTACTATGGCCAGAAGGGCCGAGAGTGAGATCTGGAGGCCAAGGAGTGTTCCTTTATCCAAAGCCTCCGATCCCTCTGAGTTCTCGGTGATGTTGGGTAAGAAAAGCTCACTAGTGCTGTTATATTGATCCATTACAACTTTTAACAGGTGTTCATAGCTAAGCTGGAGTACCCTCAACTGATCCCCTGTTTGCTTGATGATCAGTCAGATATTCCATTGTAAATTAAGGTTTGCAAATGAAATGTTCCTTCACATGAGGTTCCATTCATGTATCCAGTTTGTTTAACCTGCAACATCAAACAAATAAGAGAAACCACACAGAAGTCCACAGTGACTGAGCATTTCTCAGGTCTAGTCCAATGTTAGTTCCCTATATAGGTCTACAGCAGAACCTTTGACTGTAGTTTGATAATCTCTATGCATAGTTCTATCAGGTATTAAATGTTATCTATTGCCTTTTAACATGATATTGCCAAGTCCTTGAGCACTGGTACCAGTCTTTTGTCTGAATTTATCTCATTCTCTGCATGTGGAAAGAACAAGCAATCCCTCAATGTTTGAGATGAAAGCTGAAAGAGTTGCAGTGCTTTTTCAAGGTGAAGGCTATTGTTATTTCCCACGTTCTGCCAAGTAAAGCGTCCTAGGTAGGGAAGAAGTATCTTGGCACCGGGACTGATCTGTGGTGTTCACTGCATGTGTGCTGCTGCTGGTGACTAACCCTGATGGAAGGCGCCAAATGGCACATGTAGCCAGACCAGGATATGGCTTAGCTCAGAGGAAGGTTGGATTGGATCCACATCATAGCGGAGATCTAGACAAGAGAGAGAGAGAGAAAGGGAAACATAAGGGTTTGGTACAGGAACCGGAGGCATGCATGAATAAGCTCATGATAGCTTACATCTCCATGTAACTGATGTGCCTCTCTAGAGTGGCAACAGCCCATGAGGCACAAGCAAGCCACACAGGGAGCATTATAATGAGGGGCTTAACAAGGCAAACACTTTAATAAAATGCAAATTGCCTGCGTTATCGCTGTTCTCAGTCTTTGCCACCGCGAATTTGCACAGACGTGCATATCAAAACATGCTATTATTCATCTTCATCTGCCTCTCTACACTTTTTCGACATGGCACAAACACGCATTCATCCACACATGCAAGCACTACAAACCACCCACAATTAATTTCCATATCAGTCCGTAGCCATTCATCAATGCGTGAGTAGGCCTCAAATTGATACCTTTGTGTGTAACCACAGGCAAAATGTAAATGCAGCATAAATGTAACCTTGAATTTGTCCAGCGTCCCTGCAAAGTCAATTACTTTAAATACTGTCACTGGACTCAATTAGGCCTACTATAAGACTTTTTAGTTGTACTTTTTGTATAAAAAACTTTTTTGCCAAATTAAATCTGCCAAATGTAAACAACATCAATCAAAGTGGTTGATTCTAGAGAAACTGAGTCTAAATTGTCCACAGTAGTCTTAACGGGTAACCGGGGGCCGGATTCATGAAAGTGTCTTCTTAAATGTGTTTTCCCTTAACTTCATTCTTAAAAAAAACATTCTATTTTCAAATACCGTCTTAAGAACTCTCTTTTTTTTCTTAACTATTTCTTAAGAATAATTCTAATAACAAGCGGTGTTCTTGAAAGCACTGCTTTCAGGCTGTGAGAGTTGAGGGGGTAATCATCTAAATTGCCTCTTCTTTTTTGTCATCACTCCACAATTTTTCCTGTTGGCTGTTTCTTCCTCTGTCATCTCCAGCAAATTAAATAACAGAAATAACAGTTTATGCAAGTTCAAAATGTACTATGCAGCGTTTAGGGTATGTGGTAAAATGCTCCAGAGCATAAATTAGAAAACAACACTTTTTTAAGAACATCGTAAGAAACTAATTATTTATAGTGGAGTTTAAACATTGCATGTTGGCTTTTGAAACAATTACAGTGTCAGATCATCTGAAAGGAATTCTCTTCAAGAATAAATGTGCACTGAGCAAGAAGTGATAAGAATTCAAAGGAGAGCTCAAAATGTTTACATAAATCATTCTTTGAGATGTGAACGTTCTGAGTGGTTTGGTGTGAATTGTTGCTTGTAGAGACTCAACACTGTGAGTCATGCCCATTTCTTTACAGTGGTGTTGATAGGAACCAGGGGTCACCATGACTACAACATATACATATGACCATTTCATGAATGATATGTAATGATTTCCTGGGAAGAAGCTTTTGGGGACATTAAACACTTTGTGAGTTCAGATCATGCCTTCAACATGGTGGAGGTAGTATGAGGGAAGACTGATTGAGGGAGGAAGAAGAACTCTGGCTGGCATTCTGGGCAGCTTCTGCCTGTAGCTAGAAGGCAGGAGAATAAATCAAGAAAGGTGAATTGAATATATGAATATATTTTTAATTGCTTTCATAATGTGTGCAGTAGAGGGTTAAGACTAAGAAGTCTGTAAGAATGTTCTTAAATGTAATTCTTGAAAAAAAAATGTAAGAAGTTTTCAAATATTCTCCTAAGATAACCTTAATTACATTCACTCTGACTGGGGCCCACTGGCTCTGTCACCTACTACTTCTACCCTACACCTAAATCCACTCTATCCCCTTCTTTGGCTTATACAATCTTAAGAAAGGTGGTCCTTTAAAGGTTCTTTAGTAAAGAAAATGGTTCTATAGAGACCCATGAACATTCAAAGAACCCGTTGCATGATTAGAGGGTTCTTTGCATCATGAAAGGGTTCTTGAGACTGATGGAGAATGTGCTGTAGATGGTTCTTAATAGAACTCTTTTGAAAACCCTTTCTATATACCCTTTTTGGGTGCTATACAGAACCATCTACTGCACATTCTCCATCAATCTGAAGAACCCTTTCATGATGCAAAGAATGCCTTAATCCTGCAAAGGGTTCTTTGAGTGTTTCTGGTTCTAGGTAGGACCATTTTCTTTACTTAAGAACCCTTGAAGAACCATCTTTTTTTAAGTGTAGCAAATCAAGTGGCGGGTCATTGTTCTTAAGGCTATAAATGCCGTTCAAATGTGTAAGAGATGTGTGTTTAGGACACATTATAAGCATCACACTTAATTTAATGAACTATTAATTAACAATTTAATGACTTTAAGACTACTGTGGCATGATGAAGTGTTTTATTATTTTTCACCCATAGTTATCTGAAACACATGGAGAATTTGTGTGGAAAGTACAGATTCTAAACGTTTGATTCAAACCATATCTGTGTTTGTGAGTAGCAGAATTGAGATTTTTATTAAGAATGGAATTTGATGAGCAGTTATTGTTCTGTGTGCAGTATTTTTATTTTTTTCTTTGTAAAATAGATAAACCATCTGTCACATTTTGCCATCTGCCATGACTATTCATTTGCTGACATTGAAATAAAAGGAAAAAAGTCAGAAGTAGTTGTGGTTGTTATAGGAAAAACAGTTACAGCATGGTACAATTCAAATTTCTGGTCATTTAAGTGTAAACCAACGAGCCACCTCATCAATACCTCCTTGTTTCTACGCTCCTTGTCCATTTGATCAGCTCCATTGACCATATAGGAGCACTCTGTAGTTTTACAGTTACAGACTGTAGTCCATCTGTTTCTCTGCATACTTTGTTACCCTGTTCCTCAGTGGTCAGGACCCCCACAGGACCTCCACAAAGCAGGTATTAGGGTGGTGGATCATTCTCAGCACTGCAGTAACACTGATGTGGTGGTGGTGTGTTTGTGTGTGTTGTGCTGGTCTGAGTGGATCAGACACAGCAGTGATACTGGAGTTTTTAAACACCTCAGTGTCACTGCTGGACTGAGAATAGTCCACCAACCAAAAATATCCAGCCAACAGTGTCCTGTGGGCAGCGTCCTGTAACTACTGACCAACACAAACCAACAGAAACGACCAACACCAAGGTGGACCAACAAAGTAGGATTGCCTAATGGAGTGGACAGTGAGTGTTTAAGGCGGTGGTTTTAATTGTGCAAAATAATAAACAAAAGTAAACAATATGTAAATAAATGTTGTTTCACATCTTATTTTCTACAAGGTTGACGCTTCTTATTCACCAGCTTTTTGTTCAAGTTTTCTGTTCCACCTTAAATGGAGCGTTTGTCACATTCTGGCCACAGTATAGGCAGGTAACTACTGCACCATTTAAAATGAAGCTTGAGACCCCCGACTTAAAGGCGATAAGCACGTCACTCCCAAATCCCAGCAATCATACTCCCATAATCCCGCAGAGCACCATCCGCCCAAAGACTCTGCACTGAATAATCACCTGTGCAGCAGCTGTAATCGCCCCCGTCGGGACTGCGTTTGGTAAAGTGTGGGGAAACAGCTGTGTGTGGCTATCCGGAGCAAATAAACTCCACCTGAGGTGCTGACAGCTGGCAGGTGAGAAACAGGAGAAATACAGCACATTTCATCTGTCAGAACATGCAGCCAGCACCTGCTCTCCATCACACACTGCACCCCCTGGTGACAAGCGCAACACTGTATGTGGGCTGTCAAATTCAGAGAGAATTTGATGGTGATGTCTCTTTTTCTCCTCATACTGTACGAATAATGACCTAATGATGACATTGGCTTCATTTGCAGGTGAGAATAAATGAACACAAGCAACACCAGTCAAAAGTCTGGACACACCTGACGTTTGGATGATCTTAAAGCCCCTGACGACTCATTTATTTATTTATAGGTTTTGTGATATTTTACTACGAACTGGCAGAGACTAACTAGTAGCGATTGAGTCCCACTTAGTGCAGACGTTAGCATGACCATTCACATTCATTTGCTCATATGTTTGTCTGAACAGCTTGTTATTGCAAGCTTTACGGCTGTCCATCCTGGTGACTATGAGCGCATTTACATGCAGAAAATCAGATTTTGTCATAATCTGATCAACACGTTTACATGCGCTGGGGTAACCAGATAATAGGGAAACTTCAGGTCTACATGAGTCAGACAGTAATCAGATTTCTGCTTTGCAACCAGGCAATAAACTCACAGGAGAAGACGTGACGTAAAAGTAATGTAAAACTCAAAAATCCATCCATCCATCCATCCATTTTCTAAGCCGCTTCTCCGTCAGGGTCGCGGGGGGGTGCTGGAGCCTATCCCAGCAGTCTTCGGGCGGAAGGCAGAATACACCCTGGACAGGTCGCCAGTCCATCGCAGGGCAGACAGACAGACACAGACAGTCACTCACACCTAGGGGCAATTTAGCATGTCCAATCGGCCTGACTGCATGTCTTTGGATTGTGGGAGGAACCCGGAGGAAACCCACGCAGACACAGGGAGAACATGTAAACTCCACACAGAGAGGACCCTGGCCGCCCGGTCGGGGAATCGAACCCAGGCCCTCCTCACTGTGAGGCGATAGCGCTACCCACCACGCCACCGTGAAACTCAAAAATGCCACAGCTTTTTAAATTTTTTAAAGATTGCTCCACGTTACCCGACAATGTCAACAAACATCATCCAGAAGATGAAGAACATTCATATCCTTGAATAGCATGTATTTGGTTTGAGTGTCGCTCTAAAAGTATTTTGCTGCCATTTCTGGTACCGCTGTCTGTTTTCGCACATGCTCAGACTGAGAAATCTGAAAGAAATCAGAGTAAGAGTTCGCATGCACTGAGGAATCTGACTGCTGAGCTAAAATCCAGCCTCTTTATCAGAGTGTGCTGTTTACACGACCATTTGAATAAACAGGTAACTGCAGAAATGTAAACGCACTCATTGACAGAACGAGCCTTATGGATGCTTATTGATCAGGTGTTCCGGATCTTTGGCACATGAAAACAAACCGAGCAGCACTGGATGATCTTAAAGCTCGAGGTGGAACATCATCCATCAGCACTCAGAAATGTATGAAGATGCTAAACCAGAGAACCAGCAGTAACATTTTATAGTTGATTCTAAAGGAAACCTGCAGCCAGTGGAGTGAAGCTAAATCTGGTGTAATATGATCTTGTTTTCTAGTCTGTGTTAATATTCTTGCTGCTGCAGTTTAGTTTGTTGGTTAAACTTGCAGGATGTCCTATGAACAAAGCATTGCTGGAGTTAAGTCAACTAGTAAATACTAGATTAAGATAAAAAAAAAAAAATCTTATATGATTTATATGATATATGATTTCCTGCACATTGAAGTCCAAGAGAAACATGCACTGAATATGAATTTTCTGCTATTTTTCTCCTGGCATTGCACTGCGGTACTGTAACTATTCCATTGACGCCGCTGTCATAGCCATTGGGAGGCCATGGTGGCATTATTAGGACCACTGTGCGGGAGACGAGAACACAGCAGCAGGTTGTATACACCCTCTTTAATGAAGCCAAGCTGCTGTGAATACCGGGTCCATAGGTTAGCTAAATATTTCTTGTTTTTCTTTGGTTCTGCATAATTGGTTCTCTGGAAAAAAGATGGACAAAAAGGAGGTAGATTGAAAACTCTGGTCATTAAATTGGTGCAGCACAGCACGGAGTGAGAGAGAGAGAGAGAGAGAGAGAGAGAGAGAGAGAGAGAGAGAGAGAGAGAGAGGGGGCTCGTTCTCACTACAATTACTTGTCCAAACCATCGTGTTTTTCTTTCCACCTGCTGCATCCAGACAGCTCTGATTAATCAGTTACGCCTCGGGACAACTTGTGCTAAGCTTCTGCATTTTCAGAATTACAAAGTAGGTCACATTTCTGGTGCGTCAATTCCTCTTTTGACCTCCATTTAAAATTCTATACATAAGATATAGTAATATGTGCATTTCAGTGCTAGCAGGATCTCATGGCAACATGCTCAAGCCAAAGATGTTCAAAGCTTTATCTGGAGGCAAAGCTTTTCTTACGACTTTAACCCCTCAAACAGACACCTCTGTAACTAGAGCTCAACAAGCTTGCATTGCAGTCCATGTCGGCAGTGATTAGTAAGCCTCAGTGCATAATAAACCTGGCATTGTAAGAGGTTAAATGATATTCACTGTGGTTTAGAACAATTCTTAGAAATGCAAAAATCCATCTGCTGAGTACAGTAACATCTCCTGATTTGACTCTTTCTCTGAACTCTTTTAACTTTAAGTGCCTGTGTGTGTCTACACTTCAGTTTCTTTATCTCACAACTACAGAACCTCTAGTTTCATAGTAGATACTGAATCATTTATAATGTTTACTTAAAAATGTGGAGTAGGACTGAATAAATTGTAGTAAATAATAATAATAATATATAGTTGTTGCTGAATAAATTGTAGTAGTTGCTGAATAAGTCACAGTAGTTACCAAATAATGTATAGTAGACACTGAATAGGTGCTCGTAGTTACTGAATAATCCATATTAGGGACTGAATAATTAGTAGATGCTGAATAATTGATAGCAGATCCTAAATCATTCATAACTAATTCATATTAGTCACAAACTATTTATAGGAGTTACTGGATAATTAATAGCAGATACTGAACAATTTATAGTCAATACTTAACAATTTATTGTAGTGACTAAATTTTTTAGTAAATACTGAATAATTAATGGTAGATATTGAACAATATATAGTAGACACTGAATAATTTATAGTAGATACTGAATAATTTATAGTAGATACTGAATAATTCATAGTAGATACTTTAAAATTTATAGTACACACTTAATATTTCATAACAGTGACTGAATTTTTTTAGTAGATACTGAATAATTCATAAAGGAACTGAAAGAAATTTAGTAGATACCGAATAATTCATAGAAGTCACTGAATAATTCATAGTAGATACTGAATAATTTATAGCAGATACTAAATATTTCATTGTAGTCACTGATCAATTTATAATAGATACTGAATAATTGGTAATAGTCACTGAATTTATTTGTAGTAGTAATTAATAATTCATTGTAAATACTAAATAATAAGGAATAACATACTGAATAATTGATATAAGATACTGAACAATTGTCAATTCATAGAAGATACTGATTCACTGGTAGGAAATATAAAACAATTATGAATAATTCATAATAAATACTGAGCAATTCATATAGTAGTCACTAAATTCCTGGTATTTAATGAATATTTACTGAACAATTTATAGTGGTTAATTCATAGTCAGAATTGAATAATTGGTAGTAGATGCTGACACTTTGGGAACTTGTGGTTTATTTGTTTGAAACGTGTTCTGATTTGGTTTGGTGTGCTTCAGTTTGAAAATGCAAGTTGGCAGTGCATGAAGGTCTCACTGTATAATTCACTGTACCTCACTGTATAAATAATTCGACCTTTACTAATTCAGAGGTTTTTCACCAGATGCGACCAAAGTTCATGAAATTTTTAGCTGGCAAGTTATTTGTGTGCTTATAAAGGAGTCGAGATGAGGTCAGTCCTAAAGCTGCGGTAGGACCTTTATTGAAACTCCTCTCAGGTCTGTGTGGATATTCCACTGTTTCTGCTTCCTGTTTCTTTTTTATTATTTACAGTGCAGGAGTACTAAACAGGACTTTGGGGGCCTCCCATCTTGTTTATTGTTGTACTGTAAAATTAGAGGCTAACTAAGCACAAGCTATCTAAATTATATTAATTGATAACTGGCTATGTTGTGTGTTCCTGATGATTGGATGCTGGCTCTACCTAATAAGTGACATAAGCAGCTGCTTACAGCCCTGTGGCTGCCAGGGGCCCCCTAACAACTTCTGGGTTACTACTGTACCGTTATGTTGTCTAAGATGAATCATCTCTCATAAGAATGCATGCATTTAGAGCCGAAAAAGCAGAAAAGAATAAGAGAAGATGATGAGAAAAGGCTGGCTTTACTAGCAGTGCTGGCTCTACCTAATAAACAACATGAGCAGCAACTTAGAGCCATGTGGCTGCCAGGGAGTCCATGTATGTTAGGTTTCGTGAAGCTAAAGCTAAAAACCTTGATGACAGAGCCCAAATCCTCTACTTCTTGATGTCCAACTACTCGCTAAAACAAATGGCATAACAACAAAACCACAAAAAAACACACTTTTAAGCTTTTAAAGTTTTTCTCCTTTTCTGTTATTCAGTTTTTCAGCAATTAATGCATGCATTCTTTTATGGGATGGTTAACCAGCTGCTTTCCCTCTCACTCAAACATCTTAGGCAACATAATGACACAATAGTAACCCCAAAGTTGTTAGGGGTGCCCTGGCAGCCATGGGGTGGTTATGTCACTTATGTCAGCTGCTTATGTCGCTTATTAGGTAGAGCCAGCACTGCTATTGGGGGTGGCATGGTTTTACACATCTGGCGTGACAAAGAACTGCTGTACTAGTCATCTTGCTACACATTCAACTTAAGTTATGTAATCATACGTAATAATGTCATTACATAATTTTACATTTTGTATCGATAGGTTTGGGGGCGGCACGGTGGCGTAGTGGGTAGCGCTATCGCCTCACAGCGAGGAGGGCCTGGGTTCGATTCCCCGACCGGGCGGCCAGGGTCCTCTCTGTGTGGAGTTTGCATGTTCTCCCCGTGTCTGCGTGGGTTTCCTCCAGGTTCTCCGGTTTCCTCCCACAGTCCAAAGACATGCAGTCAGGCCAATTGGACATGCTAATTTGCCCCTAGGTGTGAGTGACTGTCTGTGTCTTTCTGTCTGCCCTGCGATGGACTGGCGACCTGTCCAGGGTGTATCCTGCCTTCCGCCCGAAGACTGCTGGGATAGGCTCCAGCATCCCCCCGCGACCCTGACGGAGAAGCGGCTTAGAAAATGGATGGATGGATGGATCGATAGGTTTGACTTTATCATTTGTTTTAAAATCAAGACAAGAAAATATCAAAAACATAAAGAGTAAACCATAGCTATTTGAGTAAACAATGACTCGTTTCAACAAGAATTGATTTTAGTTCAACTTACAACCTGTTTATTATGCCAGCAGCATACCTCTACATACTGACTTGACTTGTGAGACAGCATCAGATATCGATTTTATCATCACATATTCAGGAGAAATCCATTTGGAATTCACACATCCACCCAAGGACAAGTTGCCACTCCCTGCCAATCAAAATCTTCGTTTCTTGCCCATCGATCCCAGCAGCCTCGCAGCGTAGCTCCTTGCGCTGTACACTTACACTCTACATTTACACTCTGGATTTGCTGCTGCTCCAATTTATATGAATATGTATCGGTACCTGCATCCCCAAGGGCAACAGCAGACCGCAGAGAGAGGGCGAGGGGAGGTGGGGGTGGGGAAGGGGCGACCAAGGCAGATTAGAAGTCATCTAAACGATAAAAAATCATGCCTGTGCGTACTTTAATCAAGATTGAAGGGCGAACGTGCATTCTCCTTTTTCCAATTGCAGCAGCACAGCCAAGGAACAGAATGTGATTAGTGCTCTGGCAGATGGGAACCTGGACTGATTTGGCCAAAAGAGCTACAGGTAATGTGGAACAAGCCAGGCAGCAATGACGAAGGTATAACACGCAGCTCTGCAATGTACACTGCAAACCATTGAGGGACCCTCACAAAACCTAAAAACATGAAACCTAAATCATTTTTGCATATAAAAATATATTAAAATCAATGCTGAGGTGCCAGGTGCTCAGTGCTAAAGGCCTCGAGTGTATTTTTTTCTACTTGTTTCTAATGGTTTATTTTGTGTACTGCTTCTTGGGCTGCTTAAGCTGGCCTCTTGAGATGACTCGCAGGTATGAGGCTGGTTGGGTCAGCAGCTTGAGCCCCGCTATAGCGCTGCCTTGCTGGCCACTTGAACGACGCTACATCGCAGCTATGAGGCTGCCTGGGTCAACTGCTTTAATGATATTACACCGCAGCTACATGGATCCTCGGGCTGGCTGCTGAAGTGACACTACATGACAGCTACAAGGCCTCCCAGACTGGCCACTTGGACTACGTGGCAGCTTGAGTAATGGTTCATTGTAGCTACATGGCTGCTTGGGCACAGCTACATTGCAGCTACATGGCTTCCTGGTTGGGCCATCTCAGTGATGCTTAATCAATGCTACACTGCGACTGTGTGGCTGATTGAGTGACACTACATTACAGCTACAAGACTTCCTGCACCACAGCTGTGAGGCTGCCCAGGCTGAGCGCTTGGGAGTTATCCCCTGTGGCTTACGACTTTTTTACTGCTGTGCAAACCTCACCTGCATGCCACTGACCCTCCTGATGATGCGGCTGCAGGACAGACTCGACACATTTCATTATAGCCATTGCTTCATCCGTGTTTTCCCTTTTTTGTATTAATTAACATTTTATACTAATGTTAAAACCTTATTTTCTGCTCATATTGTTATTGCTTGCTATCCTGTGTATAGGATGGGCATCAAGAGGAGGATATGTTCCCCTTTTGAGTCTTAGTTCCAGTCAAGGTTTTTTCCTCTTGCTCTCAAGGATTTTTTGTCACTGTCGCCATCGGCGCCACTGGGGTCTCGGATGCTTGTTTTATAAAGCGCTATATAAATAAACTTTGGCTATGAGGCGTTCAGACTTCTCCCAGGCTGTGTGGTTGCGTGCCCTCCTGGGCTGAGGTGAGCTCCCCCTGTGGCTAAGGCCTTTACCTGGGCTGACCCAAGACTTTCTGGTCCATCTAAGTGACTCTTTGTCGTCCTCTGGGGATTTTTTCCCTCACCACTTGAGCAAATGTGTGTGTGAGTGTGTGTTTCGTGAGGGACAAACATGAAATCTTAATGATGACCATAAATAAGGTATATGCATTATGTATTCCTGTGCAGTTACTTACTTTTCTTAGTGACACATACAGTATTATGTTTAATTTTCATTTTTTTATAGTTTTTTTCTTACCTTTAGTCATCCTTTCTACATTTTTACATGAGTAGTAAAAGCCCGTTCTTTGAGGCAATTTATGCAGCTGCATCTTCATCAAGTTTGATTTTTAGTTTATTAGGCTTGATCTCATTTTAAGAAACAAAGTGTCAGTTTTCCAACACAAATCTAACATCAAGTCTCTGTTTAGGGATCTGTAACAAATAGGGCTCCTCAAAACATTATTTATTAGTGATTACTGCAATATCAGCCTTTGTAATATTGATACTGCAAATGAGCCATCTAACCAATCACAATGTTTTCTTCCTTTGTGCCTTGTCCAAACTGACCAATTACAGGTCCAGATTAGGGCATTTTGGGTGTTTTGATGAAGATGTTCATGTAGTCACAACAAAAGTCAGTTGGTCAAAATAATACAGGTCAATCTTAAACCACTTTTATACATTCTCCTTGAAATGCAAGTGACTTGCTTCAGATCTTTATCTAACTTTCTGATCTCAGTGAAAGCTGGATTCAGCTGGAGTTTGGAGGGCAGTCTTTAAAGTCACAAGGATTTGGTGAAGCCAATCTCAATTACATCAAATTCCTGCTATATTGCCTCTGATTCTTGAAGGTAACGCCTCTAAGAAAGTTCGTTTTACAAATACTGATGCTCTACCCAGCGTGGCTCTAAATAGCAGACGATTTGACTCCACTGTGTACAAATGGTCACAAATAAAGCCCAAACTTTTAAATATGCAACAGCTCCCAGCACTTGTGGGTCATCAGCATGTCCTACAGAAACTTTAAGACCACTAAAATAGTCTATCCCTAAAATAAGCCAACATAAAAAGAAGTGTTAGTGGCCTAGTTTGTTTAGCAGTCTCAACAATGCTGAGGTTTCTAATTGGACACATTTGTTGGAGTTGGAGTGATATCAAGAAAACCAACACATTTCCATATACCCACCTACCACCTTTAGCAGCTTAGCCCCGCCCATTTACACCAATGCTATAAGGAGTGTTTAAGCATGCTCTGCTTTTTGAAACAAAAGGCAGCCAATCAGAACAGAGCTCTTTTGCATATATTGGTCTAAAAGGCACAGTACGAAAAGCAGTTTAACAATAGGGGATAGAGGCTGGAAAATGGTCATATATGTGAATTTTGATTCTTTTTGATAGATAATTATAATAATAATAATAATAATAAGTTCAATTTATATAGTGCCTTTCACAAACCCAAGGACACTTTACATAGCATCATAAAAATAAATCAAATAAAATTGAGACTACAGAGAAGAAAAAGGAAGGTTAGCACAGATTTGAAGGATGACAGAGAAGAACAATTATGAAGAGTGGAAGGTAGAGAGTTCCAGAGTTTGGGGACAGCAGCACTCAAAGATCTGCCACCCATAGTAGAAAGTCTAGCTGATGGAACTGTAAGGAGTCCAGAATTAGAAGATCGGAGAACACGAGAGGGACAACGTAACGAAATGAGAGTAGAAAGGTATGTCAGAGCCAGACCATGTAAAGCCTTGAAGGTAAGAAGGAGGATTTTCTGCTCAATCCTAAAACTAATAGGAAGCCACTGCAACTGTAGAAGAACAGGAGTAATATGAGCTGTGCACTTGGTGGAGGTAAGAACCCTGTATGCTGAGTTTTGGACGTACCGAAGACGATTGATTGGTTTAGCTGGAAGGCCATAGAAAAGTGAGTTACAGTAATCGATGAGAGAGAAGATGAAGGCATTGATCAACACTTAGCGTCAGTGTCTCTCAGCGTAGGGCGTAAGCGTGCAATGTTAGACAGATTATGAAATGCGGTTTTGATGACCAGCTTAGTGTGAGGCTAAAAAGTGAGAGATGAATCAAGAAGACAGCCGAGGCTTTTAACAAACTGGGCTGGCTTAATATCAACACCATCAATGTTGACTGAAAAGTTCAATACCTGGGAAAGTGCAGTTTTACCTCATAAACATAAACCCCCTCAAACCTCAGTGGAGACAATGGATATAAGAAAAATGTATGGGCCCAAAAGTTGATCTTCTTTGAGCTGTCTCTGTTTTATTCAACCAAACCTTTGTTTTATTGCTCTTTGTTGCTGATCTCCAAACAAGGTGGGTTTCAAAGCTTGAAAAATCTATCAGGCGTAGACCATGCTGGGGCTGCATTACAACAACCTAGCTGTCCGCTGGGGAATCATTTAACAAGCACACAAATCCCTGGTCGAATCCCTGTCTTGGTTTTTGATCATAGCCATCAGTTACAGACCTGCAGGGCTGGAGTTCAGCACGCTTTGGTGATATAGTGCTCTACCATTGGATATGTATCTGGGCTCAGGACTGTCTTTTTCTCCAACTTATTGGTAACTAGCAAAGATACTTTCTCTAGATAGACAAAGCACTTCATCTAAGTCGCTCTGGATAAGAGCATCTGCTAAATGCTGTAAATGTAAATGTATCTACCATACATACCCAGAATTCATATCCAGAAGTGCATCAGTTGCATTTTTTCACATTCACTGCCCAGTTTAGTGTTTTTCATTGTCAGAAAAAGGTTATATGTCTGGTGAACTCATTCATCATCTAGGATCCTGAGATTCCACTTATGATATTCCACTTATGGAAATATGATATTGCTCGAGTGCAGTTTGTTGTGAAGGTGGTATACAGGGGTCACAGAAATGTCCATTGTTGTGTCCCTAGTTTTTGCAGATATATTACACTTGAACAACACGTTAGGGTTACAATTAATTTAGATTTAAAATTAAAGCAATACATCATTTTAACAGCTGCACCTTCTTCAGCCATAAATATAGCAATATAGTTTCTTAAATCAATCATATATAATTTCAAGCACCATGTTTTTCTGCAATTTTAACAGCAATAATCTATGTATGACTATAAAATATATACATTAAATGGCAAAGAAAAAAAGGGAAAGAACATATAAAATATATAATGAAAGTTGTGGTCCCCAGGAGTCGTGTCACTGGTGTTACTGCTTCATAAAAATCTCTTATTTTAAAATAATAATAATAATATCACCTTTCACAAACCCAAGATTGCTTCACATAGCATGGGGAAAAATACGCAGTGGAGGAGGAAGAAAAATGTGTATTAAAGAGAAAAGTCTTTAAGTCAGATTTAAAAGAGGAAAAGGAAGAGCCGTCCCTGAGGGTTTGAGGAAGAGTTTGGGGGCGATGGCACTGAAGGACCTGGAAAGTCTGGTGTGTGGAACAGCAAGTAAGTTATTGCAAGTAGACCTTAGGGAGCGAGAGGGAGTGTAAGAGGTCTGCAGTTCTCTGAGGTAGGGAGGAGCAAGATTATGCAGGGCTTTGAGTGAGTAGCAAAATTTTAAATGTTATACGGGACGGGACGGGACCGGCAGCCAGTGTAGCTGAGAGAGAACGGGGGTGATATGATCTGAACGCTTAGTATGGGTGAGCACTCTAGCCGCAGAGTTCTGAATGTACTGTAACTTTTGGATAGATTTTACAAGGAGACCAACAAAGAGGGAGTTACAGTGGTCAATACTGTAAAGGGACATAATGAAGGCATGAACCAGAGTTTTGGCCTCTTTATCGGCAGGCTTAACGAGCAGGCCATCAAAACTAACCGAAAAATTGGATGATGACTTTTATAGTACATGTTTAGGGCCAACCAGTAAGACTTCAGTTTCATCAGTGTTTAGCATGAGAAAGTTATTGTGCATCCAGAGCTTTAAATCAGAAATACAATCAATTAGTGTACTGGGAGGGGAATCTGAAGGTGATGTGTTAATCGGAATCTGAATGATCTGCCCAAGGGGTGAAATGTAAAATTAGAAATTTTGAAATAAAACTCACACTGATGACACCGCTTGACTTCCTTTTCACCTGTTTTCTGAACATCTATGAAAAAAGGCACATGGAAAGTCCACTGTGTCTTTACAGTTATCAGAACTTTTCTAATTTAGCTCATGATTTCATACGAAGCTTTTAGTTGACGTCACTTGTGTGACCGACGTTATTCTTAGGCAACTGTGATAAAAACAGAATACAAACAGATCAAATTCCATTTTTTAGTGGGCATTCCATGACTGACAACATGTGGTTTGATCCTCTGTAGCCGCAGTTTCGTAAAGCGCAATTTTCATGAAAAATGTCACTGGTGTCACCTTCCTTATGGACAACACACCAATGACGTTCAGTAACACCAGTGACTCCTATGGACAGATAAAACAGTTGATGTTTCTGTAGAATGACCCTAAGAGTTCATGGCCATCCAGCACAAAGAGGGAGAGGGGTTGTTTTTTTTGGATGAGAACGCAACAACGTACAATAAGATCTTTCCATGAATCACTGAAAATCTAAGTGGCAGCTGCAGAGTAGCTCACTAAAACACTGAACGAAAGGTCTGGGGACTTGTTTTAGGGGACATGGCAGCCTCAAATTGACAGAAGCACCCCTGTGGAGACAACTTGAAAGCAGCATCAGCTTTCCTTCTTGAGGGACAACAGCTATATTTTTTTGTGAACCACAGTCACATACAAAAATAAAGGTGCCGGAAAAAGGTTCTTTGGAGTGAAGCCAAACGACTACGTCTCATCCACAAAGGGCCGGCGTGGCTGCAGGTTTTCATTCCAACCAAGCCGGAGATCACCTTATATAACTAATCAGCTGTTGAGGAGACTAATTGATAAAATGGGAGGAATCGGGAATCTTCTGCTTGTTTGGAATGCAGACCTGCGGCCAGGCCCTTTGCAGGTAAGATTGCAGCCCTGGCAGATAAGAACCACTTTTGGTCGGCCTTTCATTTGATTACCCTTTACAGACTCAGAGAAAGCTTTAATGGCTCAAATGTTGCTCTGTTATGGCTGTTGTTCTCGTAAAAAACCTTAAGAGACATTAGATACAGGAGAGATTAAGGAGGGATTGGAGATGAATGTTATTATTTCAATGAATCTGTGCTTAGAGCTTTATTGAGCATCTCTTGCTAGTTTGCGATTCATTGTCACAAGGCACAGATTGTAAGTGCATCAGTCAGAAAATGGTGATAAAAGTAACAAACTACTTGTCAACAAAACTCCTCATTTCTGCAGGTTTATCGTTATTCGATATGCAGCTTCTAACTCTCTTGCAGTAAACAAGCCTTAGGTATTGCTGTGCTAATGTTGTGTACCTGTGTAGTGACCTTATGCACCACACTCCTGTGCTAAATCCTCGGAGAGTGTGAAGGCAGAGTGGTACCGGAAAGCTGGACGTTACGCGAATGATAAAGTAGTTCCAATTTTAGCCAAGTGATCAAATTATGTGGCTGGTTCAAGACATCACAGAAAAACAGTAAAGCATTTGCGCCACTTTCCATCAAAAGTGCTGGCTTGAAATGCTATGCCAGTGTTTATCTGACGTTGAAACGTCCAAGTAAGAATGGAGATTTGATATAAAAATCACATTTATGCATGCATAAAAGTATGCAAAATGGAATGGAGCTGGCATTTATTATTTATCTTAATATCTTCATTTTTTGCCATAAAAAAAAAACATCTGAATCTTTTTTTAAATCCAATTTTATGTGTTTAGTGTGGTTTTTGGGTCCAATTTTAATGTGGTTTCTAAAGGTAAAATCAAAACGTGTTCAAAAGCAGCTACAACAGGCTAAGACTCACAAGGGCTAGAAGTGTAAATACTGTACACGTAATGTAAATCATGCTCATGTGAATGATTGTAGATATAGAGAATCATGTAAATTAGACTAAATTATTCCTTTGACATGAACCCAATGAGTCACCAGAGTTTTCTATCACTGTATAAAAGATGCACATGGCTCCCTTTCGTGTTTAACAGTATAATCAGTAAATATTGATTGTTGATGATATTCTAGTCCTATTCATGCGTTTACTTGTTCACAAAGGTAGTTTGTGTCACAAACGAATTAAAATCCATCCATTTTCTAAGCCGCTTCTCTGTCAGGGTCGTGGGGGGTGCTGGAGCCTATCCCAGCAGTCATCGGGCGGAAGGCAGGATACACCCTGGACAGGTCGCCAGTCCATCGCAGGGCAGACAGACAGACAGACACAGACAGTCACTCACACACTCACTTACATCTAGGGGCCAATCGACCTGACTGCATGTCTTTGGACTGTGGGAGGAAACCGGAGAACCCGGAGGAAACCCACGCAGACACGGGGAAAACATGCAAACTCCACACACAGAGGACCCTGATCACCTGGCTGGGGAATCGAACCCAGGCCCTCCTCGCTGTGAGGCGACAGCGCTACCCACCCCGCCACCCCCCCGAATCAGATAATGGGGAAACTCCAGGTCTATCAGATTTCTACCTTGAACCCACCCAGTAAAGTTGAAGAAAAGACGTGACTTAAACTTAACGTAAAACTCAAACTTCAGGCCATGTTTTCTTTTTTTTTTTTTAACATCACCCCACTTTTTACCGGGAAATATGAACATGCATCATCTAAAAATGATGAATATTTAAATCCTTCATTTCGTCAAGTATGCGGTAGGTTTCAGCGCCGCTCCAAATGTGTTTTGCTGTGTCTCGCGGCAACACTGCTTGTTTATTTCCGGTACCGGTGTCTGTTCTCGCACACGTGCAGACTGAGAAATCTGAAAGACATCAGAGTAAGAGCTCACATACACTGAGGAATCTGATTACTGAACTAAAATCTAGCTCTTTAATCAGATTTCTTATTTGGATTTCTGGACCTTACTCCAGTTTGAGAGTGTGCTGTTTACACGGCCATGTGATTAATCAGATAACTGCAGAAATCACTGACTGCTCCATCTCTACCTAATACTGAGAACTTTGGTACTTGTGATGTTAAATTGAGTCAGCAAATCGTGGTCACTTAGCAGAAAGGAGTCGTACTTGTTACGGCTTTAAATTTGCTCAGGATGTCCACCGCTCTTGCGTACCTCTCCATGCGTTAGTCATTTTATACATCATTTCATACCTCAAGCGTAGGAGAAAGATCAAGACTTACCACGACAATCCTCCCACGGTCACCATTATGTGTGATTCATCGGGTCACCCAGGAAACCTTCTAGCATGACTTTCTAACATCTGTGGCCTTCTCCTCTCAAAGCCACAGGGATTGTGGGAGTTTTTCTGATAGAAAATGGAATCCTTTGATCTGGTACGAGGAACATTGTGGGTTCCAGAAGCCCTGAATGAAAAAGGCACAGAGCCTTTGTGTCCCACTCTCTTGGCTCAGAGAGGTCTTCGATGCTCTTTATGACATAGCCGGGGTGACGACTGCAGCCTTTGGTCATCTCTAAAGGGCTTGGAGAGGAACATCGATCTGATCCTGGGGGATGAAGCATATGAGTCATGCTGAAACTCTGGCAGGTGTCGGGTCTGAGTTTTGCTCTGATGGCTTGGCTTCTCGATGCGTTCCTCTGAGAACGGGAAAGAGTTTCTGTAATTATCATATGGACTATATGTAGTCCATAAGTGGCTGGACATCTTTTATGTTTTCTGATATGTATGAAGTACTGTTACCTATAAAATGGACTAGAGACAAAATTTGGGCTTCTAGGTGACAACTACTACGGTTGTATTACAGTTTTGGTTGTACTGCATTTAGGCATTTGAGCAATGCAAATTAGTAATCGGCAATAATACTTATCCACCTCTTGTGAGCCACATTAGCCACCTCAAGGACTCAAAATATAGGTGGTAAAATGTTCTTTGAAGCAATTCCATTGATCCACATCTGTGTCACCAAAGAATCTCTCAATGAATTGCGCATTAGAGACATATTGTGACCAGCAACTAGAACTGAATGTTTTTGTTGCATCCCTCAGCCTCATCAGTTTGACAGAATTCACACCTTTACATCCTTTTTTTGTGTTTTATCCATCAATGTTCTCACACATGAAAGACCCAGTGATGACCCATCCTCAGCTTTTGGGCAGAGGCCACCAGATTTTCAGTGAAAAAGTCCTGGTATTAAAGAGTTCATGATGCCATGCACCCTAACAAGGTTACCGGGGCCTTTGGATATGAAACAGGCCCACAGCATCACCGATCCGCCCCCACACTTCACACTTCACGGGCATGAGGTGCTTTTCCGCATACTCATCTTTTATGTTACGCTAGACCCACTTAGAGTGTTTGTTGCCAAAAAGCTCTATCTTGGTCTCATCTGACCAAAGCACACGGTCCCAGTTGAAGTCCCAGTACCGCTAAGCGAACTCCAGATGTTTACGTTTATGCAAACAGCTTGTTGGCATGTTGATAGTGCCTGATGGTTGTTATGGAGACTTTGTGGCCTCAAGATGCTACACTTTGGAGAACTTCTTCTTTGGAGGACGAGATAAACTCACGTCCTCGTCCAGGCTTGTTTGCCACTGTTTCAGTTGTTTTAAGCTTCTTGATGATTCCTCTGACTGTATGAGCAGGTGTAGGTGAGTGGCTATTTTCTTGTAGCCACAGCCTGACTTATGAAGGTCGACACACATCTGCTTTACTTGGACGGTGTGTTCTCTTGTCTTTCCCATGTTGAAGAGTGGATAAGAGCAATAGGCCTCTGTGTTGTGTCACGTCATATTTATACCCCAGGGAAACAGGAAGTGATGAATTACTAATTAAAGGTTCCTAGATACTCTGATCAACTTTATAAACTACAGTAGAAATGACAGAAATGCTTCAATTACATTCATTATGAATATCAATAATTGTGGAACAGGTGATTTTATGAAAAATTTCTTAGTCAGGGATTTTTTATTTATTTTGAAATTCACTTGAGTTAGGGGTTACATTTTTCTACAATGTTCAGTGTGAGATTATGCTTCTGAAATAAAAACTGAATTTATTTTAAGGCTTTTACCACATCTTAACGAGGGGTGCCAATAATTGTGGAGGGCGCTGTATATAATTGTTTACTGTAAAATGTAACGTATGGCAAAATGACATTATTATTATTATTATGTCTAAATGTCAAATCCTGTATGAGTAAATTAAGCATGACTGGTCACTTTATGGCCTTCCAGACCAAAGTGCTGTAGAGACTAGCCTTTACCCTCATCCAACGCTCTGAATTCAGTTCATGAAGGCGTTGCTAATTAGCTGATGAGCTAAATCAGGTGTGTTTAATGAGACACTGCGCTGAAGTCTACGATGTTTTGGCCCATGAGGACTGGAGCCTGACGCGTGTGCTTCATTGTGTGGGCACTGTTATTCTTCTTCTTCTGTCTTTGAGACTGGAAGTCGATAAAGATAACTGAATCTCATAAGCTACATTCAAGTCAGTTTCATGGCTATAGAACAGAATAGAATAGTGGTTCTCCATGTTCTCCTCTGTGTTCCAAATTGTGGTAAAAGGCATGAAAGGCATCAGGATACTCAAACAGGTGCTAGTGTAATAAATAATGCATCACAGTCCAGTTTGATGAATTCTCACAGAGACAAATGAATCAGAAGGGTGAATAGCGCGAGTTGCGGGAATCGGCCTGTTGAGTTGATAGTGCCTGACAGTTTGTCAAGCTGTGAGAGCTGAGCTTGACCTTTCTGGAAAATGAAGACAGGAGGATGGGCCTGGCTCGAGGGCAGAGAGATGCTGGGAGAAGGTCATGAGTTTCGATGAGGTAAGGAGAAGTTTGAAGGAAAGCCCTGCCAAAACCGCCGACGGATGAAAGAAGTTGTCAGAGACGTTCAGGACCCAAAACTCACCCCCAGCCAGGAACCTAAACAATCAAATTACCCCCAATCGCCGTTGATCAGTCAAGGTACTTTTGGTGTCGGAAGCTTGCTTATTTAGTTTTGCACTGGAGCTATGAGGCTAATGTAGCTAACAACCTTGCTAGAAAAACTAGGATAGACCAGCATATTTTGTGTTCTGGAGACTGGTGTGAATGAGCACCAGACCAGCATAAACCAGCATAAACTGTGCTGTGTTGTTTTTTTTTCCAGCAGGGAAGTAGTTCAGGTGCTGCTAGATAAATTAGCATTGTGCTAACTGCAGCTTAAAATCATCATACACAAGTTGTTAGGTAACCTCTAATAGACTTTCTTACATACTTTTAGACACTGTTGTCTATTAAAATGGACAAAAGTCCCTCACGTAGCCAAAAACAGTCCTTGCATTTCAGTCACATCATTTTTAAAATAATTGAAATAATTTAAAACATTTAAATAATGAATGCATGCTTCTCTTGCAGAAAATTATACTGTATATTCTGCAAACTCAAGTGGGTACTATGTTTGCAGAAGTATTCTGTGGAATTGTAACGGGAGCGAGGACGTGGACGCATATGTGGAGATAAGCGACGTTTATTAAGGTCAAATCCAAAATCAGGGTCGAGACAGTCTAGGGTCATACAGCCAACGCATAGAGGTCACAGGACAGACATGACAATAAAGAGCACTGAACCAAACACCACAAGAACACAATACAACCAACAGTTCAGACAACAGTACAGATAACAAAGACCAGCCAAAACAAGGGGCAAACACAGGGCTTAAATAATAACAGGGTAAACGAGGGACAGGCGGGAAACAGGTGGAGATGATCAGGGGTGGAGTCATGAAACAAAGGGGCTGGACCAAAACAAACACACATGGGCTAAACCAAAACAACAGAAGCACATGGACAGGACTGGGAGGGGCCAATTGTGACAGGAATGGCATATGGCACTTTCCCCTAGTGTGGAATAAAAAGATATAGGCTGGTAAAACTGATGGACTCATTTTAGATAGTTTAAAAAAAAAACAAATTTGTTTAGAACCAAATTTACAACAAAATAAAATGAAGAAATCTAATTGTGGTCAGTCAGACGGTGCAGACCCTTTTGGAATTAACTATGGCTCATTCTGAATGCATTTTGAAGTTGCATACCTGACAGAGAGAGCAAATTAATTCATGGGAAACTATAAATCTTTGCTTACTTTATGGTATATAGCAACCAGAAGTGGCGCAAACTGAAAAGCACCTTTGTCCCCTATTCGGACCATCAAGTCTGAAATTTGTCCATGTTTGTCCATGATAGATAATCTATTACACATTACATAACTACTCGGCACGGTTCGAGAAAAGTCAGTGATGACTTAGAGATGTTAGCACTATGCTAATTAGTCTAGCATCAGCTCCCCTTATGTTGTTTAAAAAGATCAAATTTGGTTAGGTTAGTTTACAGCTAAAGAAAACGAAGGAAGCTTATTGTGGGCAGCCAAATTGTTCAGACCAATTTGAATTCATCAAGAAAGTTCTAAACCTTTGCTAATTTTATGGTTATTGCAACCAGAAGTGCCACAAACCAGAAGGCATCTTGTTAGCTTAGCACACTTAGTCCCCTATTCAGTCCATCTTGACGTTCATCCGTACTTTGGGCATGTTAGAAAATCTATTACAGATTACTTAACAATGCAGCACAGTCAAGTAGCTGCATTAGTCTCATAGCTCCAGTGTAAAACTAAAACAAGCTTCCCACACCAAACATGGCCTGGTTGACTGACTATACTGAGGGAAAACTGTTTAAATTTCACATTTCGCTGAACTATCGACTTAACCGTTCCTATGTTGTCATACAACTCAGCTCATGTGAAGATTCTACTGGGAGAAAAGAAATCAGGCCTTTGTTGTTCACAGTGCTGAGAGCTCCAGAGGCTTTACACATCCAGTGCCCCGAGTCCTCCCCATCACCTGACATGACACAATCCCCCGAACAGAAAGACCCCACTGTATTTGCCACGGTCGCACATAATCCATGTTCAACAGAGCATCAGCTTGGCCAGCTCAGACATGTCATCCATATGTCTGGAGGGGTCTAAAGAGAAAAATCTAGTTTTTGACATAGCAACACTGACAACATGGCTGAGATGTGGTTTTATTTGACAATTGCCTTTGGACAGTTATTTTAATCCATGATTAGTTTCAAAAGAACAAAATTCAAACAGAAGATCAACTAATTGACTACCTATACACATACTTGTAACAGCACTTAGAATTCTTTGTGAGACTGGAAATCTATGTTATAATATTTCTAAGAAATATTCAAATGAAACAAAGAAATGATGCATCAAATCTATTTCCCAATCAAGAGACAGGAATAAAAGAGATTAAAATAGATGAGCATATTCACAAGAAACGTGCCAATGCACCGATTTGGAAACTTACAGTTGACCGGGGCAGATCTAGCAGGGCAGAAATTTTATAAAATATCTTGTGGCAAAGGTGGCATCCTATGACAATGCAATGTTTAAAGATTTTTAAACACCTCAGTGTTGCTGCTGGACTGAGAATAGTCCACCAACCAAAAATATCCAGCCAACGGTGTCCTGTGGACAGCATCCTGTGGCCACTGATGAAGGAGTAGAGGATGACCAACACAAACTGTGCAGCAGCAGATGAGCTATCGTCTCTGACTTTACATCTACAAGGTGGACTGACAAGATAGGAGTCTCTAATAGAGCGGACAGTGAGTGGACACTGCTGTGTGATCCACTCATACCAGCAGAACACACACTAACACACCACCACCACATCGGTGTTACTGCAGTGCTGAGAATGATCCACCACCCAAACGGTACCTTCTCTGTGAGGGTCCATGGGGGTCCTACCCACTGAAGAACAGGGTAAAAGGGGGCTAACAAAGTATAAGAGAAACAGATGGACTACAGTCGGTAATTGTAGAACTACAAAGTGCAGCTAGAGAGTAATTGGAGCTGAAAAAATGGACAATGAGCGTAGAAACAAGGTGGTGGTCATAATGTTATGCCTGACTGCTGTAAAAATGTTTCCCATTACTTAGTATTTTGAAGTGAGCTCTAAGTTTACATTATCGATCAAGTTTAATCAACAATATGACATGGCTAAGGACTGACTTTATTAATGACATTATTTTGACCAAAACTGGACTACATGAACATTGTGACATATGAAAATATCCACAGAAACGTACTTGGAACTGTGCCAGTTTGCATATTGTTCTGCTGTATCAGTATTGCAAAAGCTAACATCATGATAAAGCTATACAAACAATATATTGCACAACTCTATAACTTACTAAAGCACCTCCGCAGTCCGAAACCTGGAAAAACATCCAAGTGAGAGGGGCTAGTGAGACATGGTCCATCATGAGCACATATTCTCTGCTTTCTCACGATAATAATAAACCTTTGTAAGCTAAAGAGGCTGTGTTTAAGTCCTACGGGCCGACACGATTAGTCACTGACACAAAAAGTCTTTTTGACCTACATTCATTAGAACCTCTCTGAGGCACAAACCATACCCAGCAGTCGCCTACTGTTCAGGAACAGGTCAAGCTATCCGACAACATGAATATGCATTAAGTCAAAACTCAAATCATCAGAGCGAAGCCGAAAGGGACACCGCTGTTTAAAATGGAGCTGTAAACACGCGCTAGCCTCACATTGGAGTCCTCAGGACAACAGCTTCTCTAATTAAGCCATAAAAGATGGGCCAAGCGCTAATAAAGCATTCAAAGCTGTTCTGCTGTCACACATAATTAATATCATTAGCTTAGAACATGAGAAGATAATGAAAATGAAGAAGGCGGTGGGGCAGTGTGTGCTTTTGACTGTATGAACTGAAAACCAAACACTTACATACTGACCAATTATGTTTTGCCTATATCATGTAATACTGAAGGAGAATTCCACCAATATTTCATAATTTCCACGCAATCCAGACTCGCAGAGATTGGTTTGATCTCTTTATAGAGAAACTTACAGACTCAGGTTTTTTTACACTGGTGGTGATGGGAACCAGGGGTAACCATGTCGACAAAACAAATATAGCCATTTTATTTACTGTCCAAAACCACCAGTGAAAAAACCCACACGTGTCTTTTGAGTTTTTCTATGGAACGTTAATGAAGGTAAAAAAGTAAAATGTAAACAAAAATGTCTTCTTTGGGGCTATTTTGCCTTACAATGCTCTGCATGTATCCGTACCCCATAAAAAATACATTAATTATGTCAAAAAACTTCAAATTAGGTCAAAATCCTATCTCAAAGCTACCAGAACTATCAGAATCAGGCAGGGTATATGTAACCATTCTCTGTAATAACATTCTGTGAGGAGCTTTTAGAGATGGATGTCTGGTTCCTATCACCAGCACTGTGAACAAGCTTCTCTAGAATTAGCATTTCACATTAGACCACTCTGAATGACTTTGTTTACATCTTAATCATTTTCATCTTTCTTTAGATTTTTTGTCATTTTTTACATTTAGCTCTGTGAGAGTAGCCCTAATCTTGAATGTACTGCATATTTGTGACTTTTTGATTGACGACCTGCGTCCAAACGTAAACGTGAGTGCAGTTCAGTGTTGTTTTCCCATAGATTTTTGTTGGATTTAACAGAAGAAAAAGTGATTTGGTGGGTGGACATGACTTGGGTGTGTATTTAAAAAGGGATATAATATTGATAAACTGCACCGCTTAATCTCAAGAGACTTCATTTCTCGCCACGTCCACTCAGTCATCAAAAATTTAATTGACAGATATTACTTTGTCCAGAGGAGGCCGCTGCCACACCCACTGGCATCGTTTGGTATAAAACTGCATGGCTAGCATATCTTCATGACTATATGATAAAAATAAAAACAATTTCTTACTGGAATATCACACACACACACATTATCTATGCTGCTTATTGTCCTGGGTCACAGGGGCAGCCTATCCCAGTAGTGATTAGGCAGAAAGCTTACTGGAATATGCCATGTGTTTATATCAGGTCAGGTTGTGCTAGTTCAGGGGTCGATAACATGCTGCACTGGAGCTCTTTTACTGCCCTGTAGCAGCTCCAGAGTAGAATTAGATTTGTAGGTAAAAATAAAATAATCCTCTTCGGCCGATCGTTCAAACACAGTGTTGGCCAAAAATGGTCTTAAACTCTGGAGTTAATATTTAGCTGCGAATTCACCCTTTAACCCTGAAGACTGCCGCAGACTACTGGCCACCATAGCAACACAGACAACAATCTCACCTGGCTAGTAGCTAACGACAAGACAAAGAGAGAGATTTAAGACAAACGTTGATAATTGGGAGACAAATGGATTTACGACACATATAATCTGCAACAAGAAACTGTCAAACGCTTAAAGTCGTGAGGCTGAAGTCAGCTTCACATTGGCCAGCTTCTTGTCAAATTTTCCCATTCTGATTTAAATGGTGCAGCAGCTATGTTCTCGCACCTCAGGCTGAGATTTAAGGTGGAATGGAAAATTCTAACAAGAAGCAGGTGAATAAGAAGAGATTTCAGTCAAAGAGTTGAACATTGAAAGACATTTTACAGGAAATTGTTCTACTTTTGAGGGAAAGTTTCCTGCCAGAGATGTGAGAAAAGCAGCTACAGCTGAGCCAAAGGATGAAGCAGAGCAAAGTAAGTGTGTTTTTGTTTATATTTTTTGCCTATACTAGGACATTAACACATACTGAGACATATTTACAGCCAATATGGTAAAATGGACCTAAAATGTTGTGGCTCTTGAGGTGGTTTGATTTTTGTTGAAAGGATAAAATGGCTCTTCTTAACATTTACGTTGTAGATGGAGATGAAGAAGTAAAAGTACTGTGCTGGCCCTTTAAGGCAGTTTCTCACATCTGACACTTGGCTGAAAATCTAATTTGGTTTTAAGCACCCAAACCTTTTTTCCCAGTTGAACCAACTATCAGGGCAATGTATAACTCCTGAAATACCATTGGGGGGCAAAATGGTTAGCAGTAAGCTGATAAGGGCTTGTGTGGGCTTAGAAATGAAACCATTTATCAATAGCTGCACCATCACAGTTTAACTCTGTAGACTGCAGCACCTCTCCCAATCACTGGACTCTCAGATGCACCAAAGGTCTGGGTGTCTGTCCACTCAGCAGCAATCCTGGCCAACCCCCCCTGCACTGTTATCTCCAGTCGAATAAGAGCAGGCTCTTATCTACTCGAATGCAGAGACTTAACCCAGTTGTGGAAAGTAAGACAGTCGGTCATCATCAGTAAAACATCAGTGATGCTTATGGTGAAAATCAAGGTGGTTACCAATCCTGGCCACCCCAGTCACAGCCTGACCAATGGTTTATAACACAAACTAACAGCGTGAGAGAACAGCGGCGTTTCCTCTATGGCTGTGTCTATGGCGTCTCCTCTAATGATGTTTGCAGCATGAGTAATAAGTTCTGATACAGTAAGATGTTGCAGTAATCACAACAGCATGTTGTAATTATGTCTCACTCACTGCACTGAAACCCGTCTTGCAGATGAAACTGAGAGATTATACTGCTACACCCAAAGCAAACAAAGTTCACTCACAAAACAGTAAAATAGTACACACTCATAAAAGTAAGAAAAGAGGATACGTTTGAAAAATAGATAAAATAATCTACTCGCACAAAGCAATAATATCGTAGTCACAAAATAGTGTATGTAAAGCAATAAAATAGTAAACTCACCCTATTTATTTATTTATTTTTATTGCACATTTGTAGCATACTTTGTGTATTTGAGTCACTGCTTGAATATTTTCCGCGCTGGAAGAAGCCAATGTCTGTTGCCACGGTGATGCTACACCCCCGCCCCTCCCCCAGCAAGGAGAACGTCGCCACCATCAGAACCATGCGCTGAGCCAGGCTACTAGCTATTCAACCGCCAAAACATCGCAGCGTCAGGGAAATGTACAGCCAAACGAAAATATGAAGATGAACACAGAACCTTCTTACCAGAGTGGGAGGATTTTTTTATTGAGTGGAAAGGGAAGCCGTTCTGTTTGATATGCCAATCTTCAGTGCCACTTTACCTCACCGCACGCCAACGTGGACCAGGAGTTTCCCAAAGGTCCCGGACTGCGCGAGCACAAGCTGAACGCTTTGAAACGCCAGTCAGACAAACAGACTCAGTTGTTTCAGAAGTTAACAAAACAGTCAGAAATTGTCACGCTTGCATCCTATCAACTGGCATGGAATATCGCTCGTGCTAAAAAGCCATACAGTGAGGGGGAATTTTTGAAAAGCTGTCTCAGCAATGCCATTTCAATCTTATCTCCAGAAAATGAACATTTGAAACGAATAGTATCAGAGCTGCAGTCGTCCCGACATACAGTCGAACACAGAATATCAGACCCTTCATCACAAACAGTTCAGAAATCCCATTGCAGACCTTGATGAAAACCTTCCCAGTGATTTGCCACTTCACTGCAACGTAAGGTGGCTTTTAAGTGGTAAGGTGATATCTCCATTTTTTTTAACTCTTGAACCAAGTGAAGTTGTTCCTGGAAGAAAAACACATAGACTATCCTGAGCTTTCTGATCCCCAGTGGATTTTAGATCTGGCTTTTCTGGTGGACATGCTGCACCACTTGGACAGACTGAACATTGATCTCCAGGGGAAATTAAAGATGCTACCTGATCTAGTGCAGTCAGTATTTGCATTTGTTAACAAACTCATGCTGTTTAAAACTCATCTTAAAAAAGGAGAACTAACACATTTCCAGTCTGTGTCAAATGTAAGTGCCCAAGCGGCTCAGGTCCTAAAAGGTAGAACTGCACACTATGCACCATTCTTGAAAGTCTGCAACAGAACTTTGAGGACAGATTCCATGATCTACATCTGAAAAGGCCAGAAATTACATTCCTTGTTAACCCTTTTGCTGCTGATTCAGACTGTTTGAAAGCCCCATTGGTGACAGATGATTGAACTTTTTGAAGATGTCAGACTCAGGTCTGTTCTGAGTGAGGGAACCCTGGAATTTTGGAAAATCGTGCCTGTGGAGAAGTATCCCAATGTAAAACAAGCTGCACTGAAGCTCCTGTCAATGTTCGGCTCAACCTATGTTTGTGAATCAGTATTTTCAACCCTGAAACACATGAAATCAAAGCATCGCTCTGTTCTTACTGATACACATGAAAGAGCTGCTTCGAGTAGCAACAACTGAATACAAGCCAGATTTGAAACGGATTGTGGAAAACAAAAAATGCCAGAAGTCCCACTAAACTCATCTACATGACAGGTAGGAAAATGGGTTTAAAAACTATAAATGTTTGTGTAAATATAGCCTGTGGCTCCTAGTAGTAATGAGCATTTTTCTCTGGCTCTTGGTGTCTGAAATGTTGGCCACCCCTGTACTAGGAGCAATAATGTAGCATATAAGAGAACTAAAATAGTACATTACACTTTGAGCAATAAAAGAGTACATTAAATGCAATGAAATAGTACACTAAGATCAATAAAATAGTACACTACACTTAGAGCAATAAAAGAGTATTCTAAGAACAATAAAATAGTATACAAACTGCTAAAATAGTACACTACACTTAGAGCAATAAAATAGTACACTAAGAACAATAAAATAGTACACTAAGAACAATAAAATAGTATACTACACTTAGAGCAATAAAATAGTACACTACACTTAGAGCAATAAAAGAGTATTCTAAGAACAATAAAATAGTATACAAACTGCTAAAATAGTACACTACACTTAGAGCAATAAAATAGTACACTAAGAACAATAAAATAGTACACTACACTTAGAGCAATAAAATAGTACACTAAGAACAATAAAATAGTACACTACACTTAGAGCAATAAAATAGTACACTAAGAACAATAAAATAGTACACTAAGAACAATAAAATAGTACACTACACTTAGAGCAATAAAATAGTACACTACACTTAGAGCAATAAAATAGTACACTAAGAACAATAAAATAGTATACTACACTAAGAACAATAAAATAGTACACTAAGAACAATAAAATAGTATACTAAGAACAATAAAATAGTATACTAAGAACAATAAAATAGTATACTACACTTAGAGCAATAAAATAGTACACTAAGAACAATAAAATAGTACACTAAGAACAATAAAATAGTACACTACACTTAGAGCAATAAAATAGTACACTAAGAACAATAAAAAAGTATACTAAGAACAAAAAATAGTATACTAAGTGCAATAAAAGAGTATAACAAGAAGAATAAAATAGTATACTAAGAGCAATAAGAGTATACTAAGAACAAAAATAGTATACTAAGAGCAGTAAAATAGTATACTAAGAACAATAGTATACTAAGTGCAATAAGAGTATATCAAGAAGAATAAAATAGTATACTAAGAACAATAAAACAGTATACTAAGAAGAATAGTGTAATACACTTACAATAATATTGTATACTTAAAGCAACAAAAGAGTGTACTAAGAGCAACAAAACAGTACATGTAACAAAACCATTAAATAGTATTCAAGACAATAATAAAGCAATAAAACAGTATACTCAAAGGAAAAATAGTAAGCTCACAAAGTAATAACATGAAAAAAGCAAGAAAAGATTTCACTTACACAGTCTGTGAGTGTCGTCTCTTGGAGAAAGCACTTACAGAGCTGTGCTCACGTTTTTAACATCTCACACACATGCACACACACACACACACACTCACTGCATGTTACTGCCGGTGGAGCAGAGCCTTCCTGACCACGGCGCATGCTTTCTTCTAATTCGATCAGATAACAAACAGCAAAATGTTTCATGATCATTTTTACAGATATGTTGCCACAACTTTCTGTCTACAGTAAAAAACTAACCAAAAAAACAATCTGCAGCTTTGAGGCCAAAGTTTCTGCTTCAGCTTTTGTAAACAAATGACAGAAATGACTGAAGTACATGTTCCAAGTACTTTGCTAATAAGTTTCTGACAAATTTCTTTGTCAATCGTTCAGCACATCACTGGAAAATACTACACTACAGCTCATTGTAGGAAAATTAATATGACTATAAATTGAGGCTGTATTTCAATTAGTCCATGACATTTATCATTGATGGGCATCTTTTAACTTTGCTCAGCCGTGCTCACAGAAATCTAGGCAAAGCTATTCAGCGTGAGTGTTTTCTTTCTGGAGGGACAGCAGCTGCATACCAAAGCGTTCCTTTGGTCAGTGAAGCGAAGTCGATCTCCTTTGCAAGTCACTGACGGCATAACTTGAAGCAAGAGTTGGGTGAAAAAAAATTACATTTACACAGTTCCCTTAGTCCAGCTGTAGTCGATCAGCCAAGGAAAGTTTAGAAAAGCGTGTGAAGTTTGCTTGTTTGGCAAATTGGGAGCTCCAAGGCTAATGTAGCAAGCAAGTAAAGGAGGCTTATACCACACCAATTAGCAATCTGTCTAAATTATCACACACCTGCCTCAAATGACTTTGGATTGTTATGTAATCTCAAACAGACTGGCTTATATGGTTTCTGACACTGTATAACAATGTTATCTATGAAAAATGGACAGAAGTACAGACAAAATACAGGCCTTCAGATACTGCTACCTACTGTTTTTAGCTGTAAAGATCCGCTTTGTTTTCAGCTTTAGCTACATAAAAGCTAAAACATACATCTTACTCTGTGCTTTTGTCCATCTTTGTATATAACAGTATGCCATACAGTGTCAGAAACCACATACACTAGATTTCCATATTCGCTCGTCTGCCTTCACACACATATGAACTTGAGTGACATCCCATTCTTAATCCATAGGGTTTAATATGATGTCGGCCCACCCTTTGCAGCTATAACAGCTTCAGCTCTTCTGGGAAGGCTTTCCACAAGGTTTAGGAGTGTGTTTATGAGAATTTTTGTCCGTTCTTCCAGAAGCGCATTTGTGATGTCAGACACTGATGTTGGACAAGAAGGCCTGGCTCACAGTATCCACCCTAATTCATCCTAAAGGTGTTTTGTCGAGTTGAGGTCAGGACTCTGTGCAGGCCAGTCAAGTTCTTCCACACCAAACTCGCTCATCCATGTCTTTATGGACCTGCTTTGTGCACTGGTGCGCAGTCATGTTGGAACAGGAAGGGGCCGTCCCCAAACTGTTCCCACAAAGTTGGGAGCCTGAAATTGTCCAAAATCTCTTGGTGCTGAAGCATTAAGAGTTCCTTTCACTGGAACTAAGGGGCCGAGCCCAACTCCTGAAAAACAACCCTACACCATAATCCCCCGTCCACAGTCTGACAAGTACCGTTCTCCTGGCAACCACCAAACCCAGACTTGTCCATCCGATTGCCAGACAGAGACTGCTTTAAAGTCCAGTGGTGGCGCTTTACACCACTGCATTCAACGCTTTGCATTGTGCTTTGTGATAGAAGGCTTGGATGCAGCTTCTCGGCCATGGAAACTCATTCCATGAAGCTCTCTACGCTGTTCTTGAGCTAATCTGAAGGCCACATAAAGTTTGGAGGTCTGTAGCGATTGACTGCAGAAAGTTGGGGACCTCTGCACCAGAGCAGCCGCTGAACTCACTCTGTAGTCTGACTGAAATTTGGAGATATATATATATATATATATATATATATATATATATATATATATATATGTGTAAATAATAATGGGAGATATTAATTGACATATTAAGATCTGGGATGAAGTAAAATGATTTGTAAAAAATGTATCCTCCTGAATTCCCACTCCAAATGGAGAAAGACCCAATCACATAACGTCGTATGTGGTAGCATTAGCTGTTAGCTTAGTAGCTCCAGTGCTAAGACTGCAAATATTTCTAGGCGGACTGAAATTTGGGTTAAGGGGTCAAACTGTGTAAATTTCCTAATGTGTACAAAACCAGCCCTTCAAGCTAAGACTGAGTAGGAAAGCTGAGACATAAAGCCCCTAAACTCAGCCGTGGGAAAGTTCTACCATGCTTCTCAGCTATGGTTAGGTTTGGTTTTCAGCATGAGAAACCACATAAGGAAGTTGGTTAGAGATTACTTCACAAATTTTTAATGATGCATCAGTTTGCATTACTAGCTTGCCTCAGAGCTCCAGTGCTTAACTAAAGAAGCAAAATTCAGACACCAAATATTTCTATGCTGGTAACTATGGAAACTGTATAAATTAGTTAGCATCTTACAGATCTAGTGCTTTAAGCCAAGACCCAATCAGAAAACTGATTCAGTTTTTTAATTGAGCTAATTTGCAAAGTTTTTACAAATTTAGCAAAGAAGCAAACTTTAGACACCAAATGTTAGGCTGACTGAAATTTGGGGATGGGGGGATGGGTGATTGTGTAAATATGCTCATTTTTACAGATCTGGTGCTTCAAGCTTAGACTGAATTACCTCATGACTCATAACCTACACTCAGCCATGTGAACGTCCACTCACAGGTAATAAGTTTTTAGCCATGCTCATGGGGTTTGCTGTTCGTGGTTAATCTTAGTTAGTCATTCAGTCTTCAGTAGACCACTGACCTAATAGCTGAATGGTCTTTGGTACAGTGAACCACTCATGTGGAATTTTGCTAATGTTTTTAGCTGTAAACAGCTTCTACTATTGTTTTTAGCTGCAGCTAAAAAGTTAAAACAGCAGTCATCTTTGTACTTTTGTCTGACCCTATAGATAAAAGTGTATCACATTTTAAGCTAAGACTGAATCAGAAAGCTGACCTATAAAGCAAAACTCGGCCATGTGAACATCCACTCACAGGTTTTACCTTAGCTCCTCAGCTGTGGTTAGAGGTTTGCTGTGGCTGATCTTGTCTAGCTGTTCAGCCTATAGAGGTGTAGACCACTGCTCTGATAGCTGAAAGGCCACTTTGACTGTGAACCACAAACATGTAGTTTGGCTGAGGATTCTCAACAGAAGGAAACATATCATTGGGGTCATCAGCATCCTCAAATCTAAAATCTGTCTCAAGGTGATTCTAGCAATTTTTCTTTTTCTTTTCTGTGTCATTCGGCTCCTTATTCGGGTCAGCCTGTAATGTTCCCTCAAGGTCAGCCACATCTCTTTATTTCTTCTGCTAAAACGAGTCATTGCTGTCACCTAGCTGACACAAATGGGGCAAGAAAAAAATCCTTTTCTCAGACACTTGCACACAGCGGTGAAGCTAAAATCCTACCAGACTCCTCTACATTTGTTGCCTGCCACTTCATATGAGCGTTACGTTTGGTCATCAGAAACGCTATGGTCAAAAGAAGCATCCCGTTAGTGAAGTGAGCCGCCAGGCTTGGCTTGTCACATTGACATCGTTTGACCTCTTTGCTCTGCCCTCTCATCCTTCTCTCCTCCACATCTCCAACACTTTGGTGTGTCTGGCGGTGCAGATGTTCGCAAAGTAGGACATTAGAGACACAGATGGGAAGGAGAAAGACATAGCATGTGTGTGTGTGTGTGTGTGTGTGTGTGTGTGTGTGTGTGTGTGTGTGTGTATATATATTTCTATCCATTAAAACCAAATGACCCAACACCTTAGGGTGTTGTGCTTACACTCAATACCCATGGGCTCACACAAACAGCTGACTGAGGATCTGAAACTAAATATAATAGCCTCTTTTGAAAGATACCTAAACATTTTCTGCTTTGTTTCACTGTCTGAAATGCCATTAAGAAATAACCCTTAAGGAAAACTCTGAAAGATCTGGAAAACTAAGAAAGATCTCAGGGAAAACTGCTCAAATACAGATATGCAAAGCAAAACTCCCACATCACTGCCAAGAAACTACAAGGATGTGGGAGAGATAGATTTTGACATTGTGTTTTTGGGTGGAGGTGGGGTCGGGGTATGGGGGTTGAGGGCGGGGAGCAGTTAACAGAATTTTTCAGTGGTCAGGGGTCCACCCATGTCTTTGTGCAGACTTGTGTGTATGGAAGAAGACCTATGAATATTTCTGAACTGAAGTGTTCTACAAGGAACAGTGGAAAAAATCTTGTTAAATTAGGCAAATATATAATTATGTATTAAATTTTGCAGAAATGTGTACAATTTAAGTTAGTTTCTTTGGAAATCATAATCCATCCAGCAATAAAAAGGAGCCTTGTGCATTTTTTATACAGTGATAGAAAATATGGTAGCAAAAAGAAAGTAGCAATTCTACATGCTAATCTTTAATGGCCATGTGGCCATGGCCATGTGGACGTACATGCACTGTAATCCCTCTGGTAGCATTTTTAAATGAGTTTAACCTCTTAAATGGCCAAAGCCGGTGACCAGGCTCAACATTTTTAGCACTGAAGTCCCTGTAGTTACTAAATAACAAGCCTTAGCATGTAATAAGCCTGGTATTTTAAGGGGTTGAGGGGCCGTCACAAAATTCTAAGAAGGGATTATTGGAAAGATGATTGCTTCAAGGAGGTTAATGTAGTGCGCATGGTATGAGAGATGCTACTCGTATATGTATTTTAAACAGTACATATTATTATTGTTTTCATGAAGAGAAATCATTTTAACCCAGATAAGATGCAGCATGGCTTGAATTAGAGACATTCTCTCTGGCTCTCTCACTTCCTCTCTATTTCTATCTCTCTCAGACACTCGAACTGCAGTGTTCTGCTGCTCTGCATGTTAGTCCTGTTGGTCTGTGCCGTCATGGAACCGGTCAAATTGATTTAGCGGGAGCAGAATGGGGCTAAAACAGGCTTACAGATCCTGCAAAATAAGGGTAATCATATAGACCCACAGGCCAGCAACACTCTAATGGTCAACCCTGTAGTTCAGTTTCATCACAGGTGTCCAGGGAGTTTTTCAATGATAGTAACCACTGACCATACTGCAGCTCTAACCTGATTTAAACACTGAACAATGTCATTTCAAACAACATTGTGTAGTTAGCTAGCTTGTTAGATTACTGGTAGCAAGACAACAGTTTTCTATCGTCGCTTTGTTGCTAAGTGTAAGATACATAGATTGTTTATAGACAAACAAGCACTGGTTGTTCTAACTATAAGATAAAGTATATACACTAATAACTAGCTAGATAGCAAGCACACACTAGCTAAACTGTTGCTCTAGATTTGGACTCTTACACACCTGTAAGAAGCTACTGGGCATTGTAGCCCCTCTTAATATGTCAAACAAGCAGTAATTACAAGTTGTCTATGTCCCTCATGGAAAGCAAGAAAAAGCACAGCAGGCATTTTTACTGTTTATCTACTGTCGCTCTAACTGTTTGAAAATGCCTGTGCATGAAAGCCATTAGAAGAAAGCCATTAAAATGATTTGTAAAGGGTTAGATTCTGACACCATGTTGTTCTATTAATCTAATAGTTTTGACCATTTTTGGCTTAAAATTAAATGCATCCTTAGTAGATAACTTCACTTTGTTGCTGACTTTAAGATAATGTAATACTTAATGCCTAAAACAGTCGCTGCTGGTTATGACTGCTTTCCAAGATAAAGAACATACACTGAATTTCCTGTAACATTTTGTCACAGATCTATTTCTTAGCACTGTGCGGTTATGGACACTGATAACTGATAAAATTGATAAAAGTACGTGTAAAACTTGATTTAACTTGTGTTCTAGCAGTTCTTTACACCGACATCCTATTTTTAGCTTTAAATTGAATGTTGGGGAAGGATGGGCTCTACTACACTCCACGTATTACTGAGTTACAGTAAAACGGTTGCCCTGGAAGAAAAAGGATTAAAATGTGGTATATAAGAACTAATAAGAAACTAGCACTTCTCACATGGCCTCAGTGCCAATGTAGTTACTTGATCAGCATGTTTGCTGAAGCTGTAACCCACTGTAAGTGCCCTGTATTGTGTCTCAGGTCTTTGAACTCGGCAATAGCTGAACTAGGCAGATACGCTTGTGAGCTGCCTGAAGAGCACCGCTGGTCTTGTCACCTCGCGTCTGAATGCGCTGCGTGGTCACGGCTCAGCACAGCTCTGTACAACAGCTCTGTGGGATGAAAGCCAACGGAGCTTGGAGCGTATGGATCACAGGTGGAGGTGGAAGGCTTGCTGCTCTGACATATTAAATAATAATGAAGACCCACTAGAGTGACTGACTTGAGTGAATATATAGGCCTTGCTGCAGGCTGTGAAGACATCAAGCGCTGGGACGCATGTTTGAATTCCACAAGCTTTACTTGAACAGCAGCAATGCAGGGTTGAACGACATAAATAAGATGGTTTATACACACAACATTTTCCAAAACCAGCAATTTATAAGCAGTTTTAAATGATAGAGCGGGCCTCATTCATTGCCACCATTCAACTGTAATAGAGGGCTTGGAAATTGACATCATGATGCACTGCATTATGGGATCTTTCCAGCAGGGTTTGTTCTTTTTTTTTAAAATGCTACAAATACTCACATGCAGCACAAGAGCTTGTTTTTTTTCAGACAAAGGGATGAGTTTGTTAGCCAGCTCCAGAGGAATGCTAAAAATGATTTATTGATCAAATTAGCCTTATTGACTCTGTGGCTCTATACAAACTCTTGAACCAAGTGGAGAGGTGATCTGAATATGCTAACACTATGTCCTCTTTCATTCCCAGACTTTGTGTCTAGCTATTGTGCTCAAGTGCTTGTTCTTTTGAGTAATTTTGAATTTTTAAGTGACACAAAGCCTATGTACATTTTTCAATCAGTTATCTCCCTCAGCCACCAGCAGATTTAACTCTAAAATTACATATTTCACTCAGCCACTGGCATGTTTTGTTTCGTTAATGCTAGATTTCACTTTGTGTTGGTGTATTTCACTCAGTTATTGGCAGATTTTGCTCAGTCATTCGCAGATTTTGGTCAGTTACTGGCATATTTCACTCGGTTATTGGCAAATTTCACAAAATCATTATCAGATTTCATTCAATTATTGGAATATTTTACTCGGTTTTTGGGATATTTTTCTTTGTTATTAGCAAATTTCACTCAATTAATGGCATATTCCACAGTAAGTAGCATTTTGAGCATGAGCTTGATGTTACCACTGTCTCTGCGATGTTTCCTATGCGCTGTTTGAGATTTTCCACATGCTGGTCAGCTCTGCAAATGTGTCCAGTGAGTCTTTGGACTACACATCAGCCAAAATCAAGGATGCAGGAAAGGAAGACTCACTGAGTTATTCAGAAGACACTGCATCATGACATCACATTCCTAAGCACTATAGGAAGCTGTCACTACAGCCAAGACTGCATTAGGCCTACTAGACTTCTTCAGTAACTCCAAATTGATATATATGCAATGGCATTGTGTTGGTGTGGTCTTTTATATGGTTAGCAAAACAGTTAATGTCAGTGTTAGATAATCCGTGTGACCAGTATGCTAAGTGTTGCGCTGTTGGCTATCTGATTCCTCGCTTAGCGCTTAAACCTCTTGGCCTTGAATTTACACTGATGACAAAGCTCTCAGCTCCAGCTTCCCCTAATCACCTCAAAGAAGTTTCAGAACTGCCAAGATAGCGCTTCTAAAATCATGAAAGATTAGTGATTGGCGCTGATTAGCCTGTGGCTATGTACCATGCTAATCGCCAGGCAGGCGTACGAATAAAAACGAGCAATGCGGCTGTTCACACTAATGGGCTCCATTGGGCTAGCTGCCTTAAAAGAGTGCAGGGAGATGGGATAAGGATTTAAGAAAGGGTCCAATGTTGATTTCCCTTCTTGTTCTGGAACAGTAGGAGGTTCTGTCACAGATGGTGCTGTGACAGAAAAGTAATCTGGTACCACAGACACAGAAATCTGGAAAAATCTGGTGAAGATAATCTCTTCTCAGAGTTCTAAGAGGATATTGAGGAGAGAGAGAATGAAATTTACAGGGTGAAGATAACTGCCGCTCTCAGACTGCCAGGCTGTTTGTAGTAGGGCTACACAACATATAGTGTTTGCTAAGTGGTATCACAATATCGGCCTTTGCAATACTGATACTGCAGATGGCTGCAATATGCGAAGGAGCCTCTGAACTCACTAGAACTACATTTACGTTACAAGGTTATCCAATTGTTTGACCCAAATGACCCAAATCTGAAGTTTGCAGGACTTTGTGAACGCAAAGACCCAGTCCCATTCCTTATTTATACCCATACCCCTTGATTTCAAGTGTCACCTTGTCAGTTGGAGCTGAGTTGCAACAGGTAGTGGTTAAAATCTTCCCTATGAAATGGGACCCTCAAATAAAAAAGAACATTCCTTCATTAACAGGCTACCCGCGCTGCTCTGTAGGCGACCCTGCCAGATTGCAGTGACAGGAGAGGAGGGTAAAATTCAGCTCCTGAATGCTGGGCTTTAGCTACATTTAGGGAATCCTATGCCTTCAAAGAGTGGGGTGTGAGGCAATTATTTATTATCACCCGCCCGTAATTCTTCAGTGATGTACAGCTGAAGTCAGCTATTCGCCAGCTTGTTCAAAATTTCCCATTCCACCTTAAATGGAAGAGCAGTTCTGACACCTGAGGCTCCAGAATGTAACTGCTGCAACATTTAAGGTGGAACAGTACATTTAGCTAGCTAGCTACAGAGACCGCATCATACCACTAGCAATTTTTTACGCTGGTTATGAGGAAAAGGACCACATTTTAACACAATGGTTAGCATAACTTTTTAATGGAGAAAACATTTACATGTGTGGATCTCTTTGGATGCTTGTGCAGCCATTTTGCCAGTTTTTCTTTTTTTCTCATAACACTCGGTTTGTAGTGCCTCTGAAAAACCTGCTGTAGCACCGCATGTGCTACCCTGGGCTCAAGGTTTCCAGCAACCATTTTTCTTTATTCACCCGCTCTGTTCCCTCTCAGCTCTTTTTAAAAGGCGCTCATGCTGGCTCTCATTAAGGGCAGCATGAGCGCCTGAGCCGAGAGGGAACGAGAGCTCGCTGCTCCGCCTCCTCATTACTGCCCCCAGCTGGCAGCTCGGCCACCTGGGTCGAATGTGAGGTGTAGTGAAGCAGCCTCGCTGCGTAACCAGGGGCAGGGCCCAGGCCGTGGAGCTCGAGACTCGCTCCTTGCTCCTCGTCATGATCTTTGTCTCATTTGTAATGTAACACAAGCTTTTTTTCCAACCATGAGAATAACGGTACGAATTACTGACAGAGTAAATGAGGCTAGAATGGAGTGCATTTCCACCTGACTCATCGATCTCTAAACTGATCTCTGGCTCTTGCCGTGTTATCAAGACCACATGTTTTGAATTGTGATGTCTCCATGGAGAGCGGCGAGGCTTTGAAGATAAGGACCCACACATTTGCTAGCGTTTGCTCATTCAGCGCTTATGTTGCAAATGAGATCATCATAACTGCTGTGGATAATGGATCAACTCATTTCAAGCATTCTATCGCTGTATTGCATCAAGGTACTGTTGGACGATTTGAAAAATAGTTTACAAACAAACAACTGAACATGTGTCAAAAGTGTGTCAGTATCAGTTCAGTGATCTAGACAAGGTTAAATCAGATCTGAGCAACTATCATACATGGTTCTGTACCACACAAGCGTCTGAATCAGCATATTGCTATCATAATTTAAAATTATGTTTACTTTAAAGTTAAAAGTTTACTGTGGGAGTTTGGATGAATCGAGGCATTCACATAATCCAACAAATGAAAATCATTGTAATCCTACACAAGTTACACTTGTAGTGTCTAGTCTACTTCTTCACCCCATAATCCTTAAGTTTAAGCAAGTTAAACAAATTATTTCTAGAAATAAGAAAAATATCTGAAGTGAATTATTTTCTTATCTGAATGTATCATCGAATACAGTGGTAAGCAAAAGTTTAGGCACTCCTGGTCAAATGTTTTGTGAAAATAAGAACCCACCCTGTACAGAACACTCGTTCTGCACATTTTAAAACACAATTAATGCTTATTTGCTGAATTTAACATAACTGGACGAAAATAAAACATAAAATGTGACCTGTGCAAAAGTTACAACACATTTTAGATTTGTGTTTTTCATATTGGTTGAATATTATTTTTGCAAATAAATAGAAATTCTCCACTAAAATAAACAAGAAAATTCTAATTTTAGGTTAGTTTCAAGTTGAGGATGTGTTACCTTATTTTGACTCCGAAAAATCAAGATTTAGTTTTAAAAAAATACAGCTTGTTTTGGGTTTTTGTAAAAAAAATTTACAGTGCATTTCCTAATAATAAATTATAAATTAATTACATAATAATATTATGAACCTCCAATGGAAACTTATACTGATGCAAACTCTCCCCCATGTGAAACCACATTTTTATCACTGTAGCAACACAATTACAATACGTTATTTTGTCCAGCAGCACTACAATGCAAGTTCTTCCCAGCTTCCCACTGATGCTCACTTTCTGGAAAACCAGAATTCTATTGACATTTTAAAAGCAACACTGGTCCACGAACAAATCACATGCTAACTTCAGCTTGACTGCTCATGGGCAAGCTATACTTGTCGCACAGCAGTGTGATCTATTTATTATTTTATTTCCTCTCTCATTAACTCCTGCTATGTTCATATTCTTATGCTGCTTGATGCCTGGAGGAGCGTTCCGAAAGCTTCTCGGGTGTTGAGGGTGAGTAAGTCACTCACTCACTGCAGGGCTTTCGCTCTGAGCTTGGAGAGACAGCTGAGCACAGAGCAGTCATGAAGCAGATGAAACTTGTGAAATATTAACACCACAGTGCAGCGCAGGGTAGTCATGATATAGACTGACTAACTGCACCAGCTTTACAATAGCGGTCAATGACTCACTTTAGGCTGAAAGACCATTAAAGTCAAACAGTGCATTCTAATGCTGTTTCTCCAATTCAGCACATAGTTCGGTGTAATAGCCCTAACAAATTAGCTAACATTCACAGTTAACATGATGTAATGCTAGCTTGCAACATAAGTTACTATATTGAGTTATATTAGCAGCAGCATTTGAATGGTTATGAATGACTAGCCACAGGCCTCTGCTTAGAGCTTTTCACTAATATTCTTGTCCACCACATGAAATCTTTTTCATTAAGTTGGTTGCGCTACATTTGATAGTACCAGGGCTGCCACCTGGTACGCATTGTCCTTGACACTCACACATTGAGGTCTAATCTCATGCTCTCACGTCACACTTCACATGCATTTATTATGTCTGACTTAAAACAACCTACCGATGAACATGAACAAGGTGCAGAATATGGGGGTCCTGGGGGGTCTGGAACCCCACTAAGTAATCTCTTTGGACCCCCTGAAAGTCTCCAAAAAAAAACTTATAATGAAGGTATGAGGTTTGTTAGAGAAAAACAGACCCAAAAATAAATCAATGGAAAGCAGAAAGACAGAAAGAAAGAAAGATTTTAAGAAAACCCTCCCAATTCCATACAGCTCACCCACCATAGCCACCCCTGCAATTCAGACCTAGCCCAGCCCTCTTGGACCATAAAAAGCAACACAGGAACTTTAGAGAGCACCTCAGATGGCAAGAAAAACAGATATTATGGAATCATGACTGAATCAAACCTCACCTCTTACACGAAGTCCAGCAGTCAGTTGCACCAGCTGGACATAAGTTCAATCGTAGCCTAGTTTAAACGTAAACTGTCACTATATTCAAATTTATGAGTTACTCGTATTGAACTGGTTGCACCAAGTAATGTCGTTCAACGCTGCTTTAAGTTATAACTTAAAATTTACACATACCCTATAGTCGGTGTAAGTTCTGCCAGGTAATCAGTTAAAATGGCTGGTTGATTTGATTGATGGGAAAACTTGCAAGAAACCGGATATGTCTCAGTTTGCCTTGGCGACTCTTTCTGCAGGATAGATCAGACAGAAAAGATCACAGACATCCTTTTACTAACATAGAAACAAAGCTCTGAGTCCTACTTTGTGTCTGGTACTGAGGTATTTTTCTATAGGCACGTTCTAAAGCAGGTGAGCGACTCTGTTCAATTACACAAGTCAGCTGTGCGCAGAGAAATAACTGCACCAGTCCACAGGTTGTGTGACGCTGACCTTTTTAAAATATAACAATCATGGCTAACATTAGCTTTTTGCCATTCATCAGAGCCAAATAACGATTAGTTTTGGTCACAGCTTTCCTAACATTACTGACTGTTTACTGATGAAGTGCCATTAAAATATTATTCAGTTTGAACATCAAAAAGATTCCCAGCTACAGAACAGATGTACACACATACAAGAGATGGACGTTTTGAGGACACCACTTTACTGTAAATCACATGCTCTTTCTGAATTGTAGCTAATACAACTGACACACTTTAAGCGAAGTCAATCTAGCACAGAAAGAGAGAAACATGAAGGATTAACTGTTTGGCTGCAGAGTGAAAACATCTTTCTGTGTGACAGTGTTTTGCTCTCTGATCACTTCACGCACTTCTAGTTAAGATGTACTTCAAGTGTTTGTGGTGCAACAGAAATTCTATGGGTTGCTACTGCAAAACTAACTACTCTCAATAGAAGGTTTAGGATGGCCAACTTATGATCGAACTTATGTTCAGCTGATGCTGCTGATAAACATTGTTCTGAGAAGAACTTGTTCAATGGAAATCAAACTAGTTGGATATTGGATGTTTGGGGCAGTTGACAGTAACAAACGGAAGGGGATGACCACAAGATGGGTGGAGACAATCAGAGCACTCATGAACCACCCATTCAGAGGCCTTAAGACCCAAACAGAAGATGGAACATTCTGAAAAAGCACTACCCATATGGTTGGCGGGAATCCACTTGACAGGACTTGATAATAATAAGAAACTGTTTCACCCCATTGCAATTATAAAAGTAATACTGCTTATTGTTATTTTGCAATCTTCTACCTTGAAGAAAGGTAGATCCTGCTATTGGAGGATCATATATAGGGATACATCCTGAGCAAACTGTGCAGACATGTCAGTGCAAAAGGCTGATCTGCTAGAGTTAACGCTGCTATACCCTGCTGAACAAAATTACCTGTCATGTCAGCATCTACACCTCTGCCTATTATGCTCATTTCACAGGCCCGGTAGTGGATATAGGCTCGACTGTCTCACTGCATGTTCAGTGACTCAGGATTGATGAAGCCTCCCTTTAAGCATGCCAACTTCCCCCAAAGCTGTAATCCTGAAGCTGCGGTGTTTTCCAGATACACGGTCCTCTGCCACTAAAATATGCTGTATCCTCTTCTAATGTTTGGTGCTGCTCTTCCATTGAATGAACTTGGTGGCTCATTCTCAGCACTGCAGTAACACTAATGTGGTGGTGTGTTAGTGTGTTAGTGTGTGTTGTGCTGGTACGACTGGATCAGACACAGCAGTGCTACTGGAGTTATTAAACACCTCAGTGTCACTGCTGGACTAAGAATAGTCCACCAACCAAAAATATCCAGCCAACCGTGTCCTGTGGATAGCATTCTATGACCACTGATGAAGGACTAGAGGATGACCAACCCAAACTATGAGCTATCGTGGAGGTATTTTGGAGGTATGTCTGCAGATTTCTTTAAGAAACTGAAAGTGGGTCTCTTGAAAGGAATGGAAGATGGAATAAAGGTAAAGAGTGACCCACTAAACACTCCAACATCTGATATTAGATTTAGTTGTTGAGGCTTCTGTGTAGTTTTCTTGTAACTTGTGCTTATGGCCATTTTGACTGGATTTATAAATGAAGGGTGGCCTCTGACTTTTGCACAGCGCTGTATGTGTGTTAGTATGTGGGGGTGTACGTTCATGTGTGAAGAGGTTGTCTGTGACTCTGGGGAAGGGTACGCATGACAGACACTCGACTGAAGGACATTAAAACTGAATGTTCCCAATGCCACCTGAGACTTTCCGACATGTTGCACAACCTAAGGCACCCACCGTCCTGAGCACACATGCCTGTTTTGCTCTTTTTCTTTGGGCACTTTTGCTCTGTTGAAGGATGTGGCTTGACACTAATATAGTTGGGGTTAGGAAGAACGCTCAGTTGCAGGTGTACAGGCTGTATTCGTCTACGGTTTAGAAGGCTGTCTCCAGTACAGCTTCAAACAGACCTGAAATTTTGTGTATAGCCTTAACCTGACCTGAAACCTCCCACAGAGCCATGTTTTGAAACCCTTAATAAAAGTCAACTTTCACAATGACAGTGCCAGTTAAGTGTTTATTAAGGTCACTGGTAAACTCTGAAGCCCTGCTGGTGACATCCCGTATAAATGAAAATAATGCATGGCCACACCGTATTAACAAGTGGGAATAAGATTCCAATGCGTGGCCATGACTTAGTAAGGCATGGGAATGAGATAATTAAGTCATGGCCACAACTTAGTAAGATGTGGGAACAAGATCATGCCTTACTAAATCATGGCCAATCATTAGGATCACGTTCCCACGCCTTACTAAGTCATGGCCGTGCATTAGAATCTCATTCCCATGCCTCATAAGTTGTGGTCATGACTTAATTATCTTGTTCCCATGCCGTAATAAGTTGTGGCCACACATTAGGATCTCATTCCCATGCCTTATAAGTTGTGGTCTTGACTTAATTATCTTGTTCCCATGCCTTACTAAGTTGTAGCCATGCCTTAAGACCCCATTCTCACACCTTACTAAGTCATAGCCATGCATTAGAATCTCATTCCCATGCCTTACTAAGTCGTGGTCATGATTTAATTATCTTGTTCCCATGCCTTACCAATAATCGAGACACTTTAGATTCTCGTACCCATACCTTACTGTCATGGCCATGCATTAGGATCTCTTTCCCACACCTTACTAAATTGTAGTCACAACTTCATTATCTTGTTCCCATGGCTGATATTATAGAATTAGCAGTTAGTGTTCTCCTCCAAGCACGTTGATTCATCCAATGAGCAGCAGTTTGAGAAGATGTGGTGCTTTATGTGTCTCGGAGGAGGTACATGCTAGTCTTCACTCTCAGCTTGGTAGCATCATGAGATCTGGGAGATCCAGGTGCCAAGAATAAATAAATAAAGGGATTTTGCTGCAGCATTAATTGGCCAAATTGTGATGAATTATCCATGAAAAGAAAATGGAAATATCAGATTGGATCAACATTACTATTGACCCCTACTTAGTATTAAAGTACTCAGACTGGATCAGGGGACAAACAAACAGGATGGGGACAGGCCTAGAGAATGTTTACGAGATACTATTAATTTACTTATGCCTTGGTTAATTTGAGTGTATTTCATTTGAACCATAAGGGCCAAACACATTTTAGGTAACAGACCACATTACGCTCAGTACCAAGTGGCCAAGTGGCTTGGACAAAAAAAATCAAGTAATCAGCCAACAATGCATCAACTACTCCTGATAAATGTGTTATTTTATTTATCTGAATGGTACTAAATGAACAAAGTGGTATTAAACAAACATACTTCTTCTTCTTTCGGCTGCTCCCTTTAGGGGTCGCCACAGCGGATCATCTGCCTCCATCTTACCCTATCCACTGCCTCCTCTACTTTTACACCAACCATCTCCATGTCCACCTTCACTACATCCATAAACCTTCTCTGAGGTCTACCTCCTCTCCTTCTACCCGGCAGCTCCATCTCCAACATTCCAACATCCAACATTAAACAAACAAACAGTACTGTTTAATCTGACCACAATTTCAGAAGCTCACTGATCTTAACAGCTAACAGATCTTACAGTTACCTAGAATAAGGCCTACCTTAGAGGCCATCAGTAGTTTTCACATTGAGCTGTTTGGTCTCCCGTTTTTTTAGCATTAAGAATTTAATAAAACAGCCTCACCCTCCAGATGATAAGGATAGCATGAGTCAGGCACTACACATTCTTCAGAAACACCTTTACACCATTTCTTAGGCTTATCATTCTAATTCTAATTTACTGCCGTCGCCGTTCTCACTGCAGGTTTATTGTACAAAATTTTTGCAAGTGTTTCCTTTGCTTGAAAGCTGCTTTGAAGTGCAAGTGGGCCAACTGTTTTCTCTGTGGAGATACTCATTCAACCACCGTGTGTGTTCATGTGGTTTATGTGAGATGTAAATAGAACACTGGGGTTGTGAAATAGGGATTGTAGCCTATTAGCTAGCTGTTATCTAGCAGTTTGGGCCTATTTTACTGGTGTTTTGAACTGATATGTACCAACTGGGTTAATGGTGAATGTTTAATATTTACTTTACCATTACCATTTATTATATTTGTACAGTTGATCTGATTGCATTCCATTGTTCAACCATTCATTTCTACCCTCCACCATGATGAAAACAGTGCTGACATCACAACTCGGCCAATTTGTCCTGCATTAAAAATTCAGATGTATCTGGATTCATCATCCAATTCAACGGCCATTCATGTGGTGCCTCCTGGGTGGAAACCAAGACCACTTGAAAGCAGAAAAGTTGCACAAGAGAATGTTGCCAAGCAGTGATTGATTGAGCATGGGGTCAATCATTACTTGCAAATGGTCAATTACAGTCCATGAAAGTTCAACCTTTATTGCGCCACATGTTTGCCACCCCTGGTCTAAGACAATTGAATGGGCATAGATATATTTTTTTGAAATATGATATTAATGGAAAAGCCTGTTCTCCAAAAAAAATCCAGTTTGACCCCTGCTTCAAAAGCAAATCAGAAAACAGCAGCAACTTCTAGTCAGGCTTCAAAACTGCTATGGAAACAAGAAACAGCAGGACCACCAGAGTACCTCCACTGAAATGTTCAATAACTACTTATAATGTGTGCTGTCCACAAACCTGACGCAGCTTAACTGCTGATTCAGCACTTCTTGACTGAGCCTTTAATGGACTTTTATCTGGCTGAAGTAGTTTGTCAATGCACAGCATAATGAAGACAAATGGAGATACTGGGGTAATTCAAAATGGATACAGAGTAACTGAACCAGTTTGCTCCCAGTTTAAAAAGCCACCACTGCTCAATTCAGGGTGACTGACTGACATACTGAGTGAGTGATTGAGTTGGACGAGCTGTTTATTGCACAAGCTGACCACCTGCAATACTTCACCAGGAATATACATGTCATGACATGCAAACTAAAGGATATGATGGGAGACATAGTTTGTCTTATATTAGTACGGTCATTAGTGATGATATTAGGAATTGACTGAACTAGTTAAGGTTTTGACAATTGATTATTAGTTTTTAATATCAGTATTTCTATAAAAATTAACATAACTGTAACCCCTTAAAATTTCAAGCTTACATACTACTGCTTATTATTAAGTAACTACAGAAACTGCAGTGCTAATTGGTTGAGCTATTCATAAGTAATAGAAGTGTGTCATAAAACTTTGGGAGTTATCAAAATATATAGATAATTTCATAAACTCTTAAGTACAAGAAATCAAGAAGGTAAATTTCAATCTATATCTGTCAAGTAAATGCATTATTAATAGCATTAGTTTGTGTAGGTTTGTGTATTTTTTTTTTATTTACAACACATTGGCCTCTATTGTAACTGTGGACAAAGTAAGTGAATAAATTAGTTTGACCAGAATGTATTTATTACTTTCAATAATTCAATAACGTTATTTTCACTGTATGAATACAGGGCTCTTGATGGGAACTGGAGTCTTTCACTTGGCTGTTGCTTTTGTTAGTTTGCTGCTTGTTGATCATCATGACTTTTCATATAGTGCCTTTCACATGCTTAAGGACACTTTACAAATCAGCAAATGATCAAAATATCAAAATATCTAATCCAACAATACATGCCATAGAACAGCTAGTGGGGGGGATTTCACTGACCACAGTACAGACTCACGTATCTAGCCTGAAAAGAGTCCTTAGCTGTGGGAAAAGTCTCACACCTCAACTACAACACATTATACAGGAGACCGGCCCAGGAAGCCTTGAAAAAAAAAGTCCTTAGCCAGGAAGGGTAGCATTTCCTGCAGCCGAACATCACCAGTCCAGGTACCCTCATAGCTGCAATGCAGCAACACCCAAGTGACCTGCTCAGGCAGCAACATTGCTGTGATGTAGCATCGCTTAGGCAGTCAGCCCGAGAGGCCTCACAGTTGCAGCGTAGCACTGCTCATGTAGCTGAACACTACCAATCCAGGCAGCCCCACAGCTGCAGTGCAGTGTCAACCAAGCAGTCAGCCCCAGTCCAGAGAGCTTTGTAGCCGTGATACATCTGAAGATGCTAAATCATACCATGCTGCAGCTGGGCTTTAACCTGTATGTTACGATGTCAACACAGATCACAGATCTGCGACTCTCGCAGAGAAAAAAGACAAGGCTAAAGTTTACTTGAGGTTTTGGTGAAGGCACAGAGGGCGTAGTCAGAACAGGCAAGGGTCAGAACCACAGAGCAAGAGAACCAAAACACATGGGACCTCCAGAGAGTAGCCAAAAACCAGTCCAAGTTCAAGAACCAAAATCACAGACAACATCCAGGAAACAAACCAAAAAGGGCGGGTCAGAAATACAGAAATAGGTCATACACCGAAGAACTTACACAAACAAAGAACACTCAATACACCACAAAGGGTGTTGGCAGTACTTCACAAATTACAAAGCTGAAGCCTGGGCTTCATTTACTAACTGACTAATGGAGTTTAATGAACAACCAGTGCGACAGCTTAGAATTCCGGTGAGGAGTAACACTGAAACGAATGCTCACTGGTTGATGGCAAAGGGATAAGAGTCACGTGGTCTCCAACTGATTCATGGGAGTTGGAGTCCTCTGGACTGTTCAAGGACTCATGTGATCTCATGAGGAAAAAGGAACAGGTGGAGGAGGTGTCCTCGGCAGGAGGCGTTTGCACTGTACGTGCAAACAAATAACCAACTTCAATCAATTAATTGTGACAGCCCTAGCTTATTTAGGCCTATCTAATGTAATGAAGAGAAAGAGGGAAGAGTGATTTTACTGCAGGATTTGGCTAAAGCTAGAGCCGTTTTATCCATGATAGTGGAGCCTTTTATGCATGGAAGAGCGAGAGAGTGAGAGATGCATAGGGTGAGACAAGAGAGAAAAATAGTGAAAGACTGATGAAACAGAAGGAGTGAAGCAGAGAGGGTGAGGGGAAGACAGCAGGTTTAGTGTAATTTAAATGCGTCAAAGAGAGAATTAATCAGCAGTGGAGGGACAGGATTAGTTCATTGTAGCAGACTGTCTCACTGTCACTGTGTTTTTCTCCCTCTGTTACCACATCAAAATCAGAGAACTCAGATTAAACATCAATGGGATTATTGATGCCAGGGACGCGGGAAGTAGTGAAGGGGCCATGGTGGTGCGAGCACCCCCAGATTTCAGGGTAGTGGTTACTTGCTACTGATAAACATAATAATAACAAAAAAAATCTGAATATTAAACTAATCTGAATGTGTGTTGAGTGGAGTTTGTATGTTTTATTTACATAACTTCAAAGCCTGCTTTATTTACATTCATGTATTTGGTATGTGACTGTATGTAAAGTAGAAGAACGTGGTTTTGGAATTTATTTATTCGTGTACGTTTAGCAGTCTGAAGAAATAGCCATGAACTCACCATGAACTCACACCAGCAGGAGTTACTTTAGGTATAAATTCATTGAAGATTTTTTTCAAAAATCAGAGGCCTATTTTTCATTCCAGTTGGCTCAGACTTTGAATTTGCAATGAATCTGCAATGGTGAGTCTGTTTAGAAGCTTTATCTGTGTCTTCCTGCTCATTTCCAGTAGAATGAAAAACCCCCTCGGGACTCAAGCAGGGCATTAGAGTCAGAGCAGAGTTATTAACTATCTGCTCCATCTTTCCCAGTTTTATCTGAAGAAAGTTCTGCTTGTATCTGAGAGACAATACATGTCTTCGTCTTTTTCGCATGGCTTATCTCTCCTACAATATTCTCCAAGACCTTCTTAACAATCCTTGCACAGACATTTGTTTCATTTATGCGAGACTGCCAGAGTTCTTCTGAAGCATTAGCTCTTTGAAGAGTTCTGACACAGCCTGCTTAAAAAGCAATCCTGAATTCTCAGAGGTTTCACTTCCATTTTTTGTCCATGGAAAAAATTAGCATTAGCCTAATAGCAGGCCATTTCTCCAAGTGACTTTTCAGGACTTGACCAATCAGAGCTCATACAGGCAGTTTGTGAAGATATTTGAAGTAAAGGGGGCAGAAATTGAAAAAGAAACCATAAGCTTTCCAGATCAGCACTGACACTGTTTTATTAGAAGTGGAAGGTGCCAGTGAATAAAAAAATCAGCAAATGCTTTGAAGATTTTTGGCCAGGGGGGTGGGGGGTTAAGACTAAAGCTTGTGAAGTTCAGGATAGTTTCTCTTCTAAAGCCTTGGGTAAACTACCCAACTTTTGGAGCCTTAACAGACTGTACATCTCACACTATCCAACTGGTTTATTTTGCAGGTTTTTTTGAACAACTAAAATATTGGGCATCTCACACTAAACGATTAGGGACCACATGCTACTCAAATTTTAAGCTGTTGCTGAATCGAACGGAACTCATTGAACTCGCAAACTCAGGTAAACTCTTGTTCTCATGCTACTAGGAGACGCAAATAAACAAAGGTGGAGCTGCTCTTGCTGTTTTCTCTGCCGATTGCACTGACACAGTAAAGACGCCACAGGTAAACATGTTTAAGTGAGACTAATGGATTTCAAAATGTGATCATTGTCGTATGTTTTTAGAGTTTTCAATATATATAAACTGGAAACTCAGCTCAATAAAAAGCTTCGCTCCACATGAAAGACTTTCCGACATTTTCTTTGTTTACTTGCTGTATTTTCTTCGTTCACGCTCTGAGTTTTCATTGGCTGTTGCAGAAATCCATTCAGATTGAGTCCTTGACCAGTTTACACTATTAGATTACACTCAGAGTCGGGTCAAAAAAAAAGTCAAACATTTGCTAAACTCCAACTGGTCTGAAAGGTAATTGGGAGGCCAAAAAACGGAGCATGCACCCCTCACACACTACTCGACTCTCTCTCCAACTGTCCACTTCGACTGACCCAAAAATCTGCAGGCCAGAGCCGACAAGGACAGACTCAGCCAGACTGAGAATTGGGGCTGAAATCGGGGTAAAAGTCATATAATCTAACCCCGACTTTAGAATGTCCCAATCCGCCCCAGTTCGCCTGATTCACATCCGATTCTTCGATATTTAATCCCATTGTATTCACCACCGTCGCATATGTGCCAAAAATTTTCCACAGCTTTTGCCACTGAGGTGTGTTTTGTTAAGCTTACATGCTGTAAATGCCTGGAGTGTAAAACTGTTTCAAGGCAGCAGCAATGGCAGCATCTGCTGAAGAACATTTTCAAATGTCAGTAGAAGTTTCCTCTAAAAAGCAGAAAGGCAGAAAAAAAATAGAGAGGTTAGTTGAACATCCCATTCCAAAATCATGGACTCTCCACCTCCTTTGAGGCTGTACCCACCTCCACTCTTCTGGGAAGGCTTTCCACAAGATGTTGGAATGTGTCTATGGAAATTTACGCCCATTCATCCAGTAGGGCATTTGAGAGGTCAGATATTGATGTTGGATGAGATGGCCTTGCCCGCAGTCGATGATATTCAGTGAGCTTGAGGTCAGGGATCTGTGTGAATCACTGAAGTTCCTCCATACTAAACTTGTTTTGTACAGATAATTTTGTTTAATAAATAAGAACATTTAAAGGAATTATTTGCCTGAATTAGACTGGTTTTATTAACTAAAATAGGGGGCCTATTTTCAGTGTTTATCTTTTTTTCAGTGTTTACACAATATTTTTCTTTATTGGCACTCTATCTCAATTGCTTTGTTAGAGCTCTTGTGTCTTTTAGCCTCACCCTTACAGCCCAGCAATGCTCTGATTGATCAGCTTGCCCACTCTGCTCGGACTCGTAAACCACCAGAGCAGTTCCACCCACCCCTACATGTTCCGCCCCTGTCCTACAGTCTGCAGACAGACCATTCTCTTCTGTGTAGCTATAAACTCCACTGCGGCTATTTTTCCAGCGGCATTAGTTCTGCTGTATCAGTTTGAGCCAGAGTCAATCCTGAAAGTCAGGTCAGTGTCTTCTACACGTGGCTACAAAACTCTTCCCGGCCTCCAACAGCTGTTGTGTGAGGACATGCCAAACTTGCTGGCAGGCAAGCAATAAGGACCGTGTTACAAGTCCTTTTGTGGTCAGGGTAAAGAGCTGGAAATTCCAACAAGGCAGCTGAGAAAAGAAGTTTCTCCCTCTGCTGTACACTTTGAGCTTTGTGATTTTTCAGACCATTTATGTGCACAAAAAGCTACAGAACACGTTAAAATGGCAAAAACAGAAAAGTCAAGTCATGAGGCTTTTACTGTCATTCCGTCTATGTACAAGTACACAGTGGAGTGAAATTTCGTTCCTGCAGGAACAACACGGAGCACCAAGGAACAAAAAGTACAAAGTGCAATCATGCAGACAAAAAAATTAAGCCAGAAACAATATAATAAATACGATAAGTTAAACAGACATTAGACAGGACAGACAGAACAGTGCAGCACCGACACAGCACCCATTCCTGGACATGAGGTAGTGAGAATAAGGTGCAGAAATAATTAACACACTGTGATCTGTGAGCCATGCCGTCAGATGGCATACACAAACACAGCAGTTACTGAGGTAGTAAAACTTGAGTAAACAGTGTAAACACAGTGTTAGCAGCAATGTTCCAGAAAAGCATAATGGGCCCCCTTTAAAACACTCGGCTTGGGATCTGAGCAAAAATTGTACATCCCTATTTTCAACAGGTTTGTTTGGATGACACTTTGTTGCGAATTCTACAAACCCCCTCACTCCTGAAGAGTTCAAGTGTGTAATTACTCTGACAGTGCAGCACAGTGATCTGACGATAAGTCGTGTGCCTCATTCAGTGAGACTATGTCTCCATCTGCACCGCTTCTCACTGTTAAAACTGCCAGCAGCTGTTTGTGTTGTCACAGTCTTTTGTAGGTACAGATCAATAGGAAAATGTAGTGGCTAGAACCAATACTGTAAACAACTCGGCTGCGGCTGCAGTGGTGATCAACGCCGCTAATCGGTGTGTGGCTCAGCCCTGCACGTTTTCATCGGATGAGTGCTGACAAACAGGTGAGAGAATAAACAAAGAAACGAAAGATGACAGTTATGTGAGGCTGAAGGTAAAGTGTATGTGTTGACATTGGACAATTGGATCTTATCTGGTCAAACTGGGGACACATATTAAATGGACAAAGCTTATCCAGATATGGTCCAGACACAAAACACACATTTATGCAAGGTGTAAACAGGCTCAGTTATAAACAGGACAGTTGTAATTAATACATACTGCTGAACTGGGGACTAAAGGTTGCACAGTCTAGCTGACTAGTCAACTTGTAGACTTGCTCATTGATGATGCTGTAAGCTTGATGTTGACTAGTCGCTGATCCAGTGGCTGCCTCAGAGAAGACAACAGGTGAGGACCTTGGTGATCTCAGGGTCTTTATTTCTGGTTTCCTGAACGCTAACAGTGCAATGCAGTTTCCTCGTTGGAAAGTGAATGTTATGGTCTACTGACCTGTGGAGTTTGTCTTCATTCTAATATTTATCCACTGATATACGATACTTCACAGATCAGATATTGAACATCATTATCTCCGGTTTCCTACAATAAGAAGTCATGTGTCGTTGGTGAGGGAGCATAACAGCCTATAACCCTGTAAAGTCTGAAGTCGGTTACTGGTGTTACTGGTGCCAAGTTCCAGAGCTCTAAATCCGCCTAGATTGCGCCTAAGTTGGATACAAATTTGTGAGATTCCAGGGTCCATATCCCCAGTTCCCTGAAGGCTATCAAGACAGAAAAGGGTGTGGGTAGAACTGAACCAGAGAGTCAATGCGGAGCTGTACAGTAGAACAGGTGTGTTGTGTGTTGGGCGCTTGGCTTAGATAGTTTGGTTAAGTATCCACCGTCAAGCAGAATTGTATGGCAGTTGATGACCTCCCTACTGTTGTTATTTGCCTTTTCTTCTGGTGTTTCAATAAAAGTACACTTTGCACAGCTGTATCACAGCCTCCCCTGTGTCTTACTCTACACTGACACAACAGTATTAATTATGTATTTGAATTCACTGGCATATCGCTGTCCTCAGGACAATACTTTGTATTTTCAAAGATGGAAAAAAACTATTTACTTTTGATGCAAGTCAAACGAACCAGAATTTTAACAAGTCATTGTGAATCATTCCTTTTGGTCCATTTGTCATAAATTTAGACACAATTTGAAAGAATCTTTATGTTATGTAAAAAATCTGAAAAAATAACAAAAATGGAGATACGAGTTTTTGTTCCAACAGCACTTGTCATTGAGATTTGCAAAAAAACTCACAACAAAGTGACGATGAGTAGCTTAGATTCCTCTGTAGCTTGGTGAGTAGATTGCTTGAATGTAGAAATACGACGTGACTCTTTACTGGTTGTGGTGTTGAGGCGCTAACTAAGGTTTGCTAATGTTTATGTGAGCTAGTATTAAACCTGGCGAAAGTCAGGTAAGTACTAATATCTTTAGATGTGTGATGAAGAATCGAGCCTATAACACCACCCAGGAACATCTGCTCTGCTCCTTCTCTGCTTTGCAAAACTTGTCACAAATTTTTAGCAGACTTTGCTGTCTGGATGCAGCGTAATTCTGAGAGGTGAAGAGGGAGAGAGGGAGAGAGCGTCTGAAGAAGAAAGAGTAACGGTGACTGACAGTATGTGGGTGAGTGTTGTATTAAAGCTCCTCAGTGTTTCAGTAAAGGACAGTTACTGGACCAGCTGTGCAGCAGTACAGAGTGATAAGAGCTGCCCTTTAATTACACAGTTATCACACACACACACACACACACACACACACACACACACACACACACACACACACACACAACAAAAACACACACATGCATGTACAGCTGAGGTCACCCCTGTGTGAAAAATCACCACCAGTTAAATAAAAAATACACAGAGAAAGAATATATATATATATATATATATATATAGAGAGAGAGAGAGAGAGAGAGAGACATAAAGAAAGACAAATGAAGAAACAGAAAGAGGAGAGACAGAGACAGATACAAAGACAAAGAGAGAGAGAAAAGAAGCAGTAGTAGAAGAGAGAGAGACAGAGAGCGAGCGAGAGAGGGACTGTATGTGTGATTGAAATCCAGTGAGAATGAATTGGAATCTCAGTGGTGCATCAGTGTTGATTAACTGTGTTTGCCCTGTGTGAAGTGCACTGATGCTTGTGTGTGTGTGTGTGTGTGTGTGTGTGTGTGTGTGTGTGTGTGTGTGTGTGTGTGCGTGCGCGCATCTCCTGCTGCTCCTTCATGTGTTTTCGACTCATGCTACTTAGAGTCACTCAAGCATATGTAAACATGGCATTAACATGTAAAGTGAATATTGTTTTGCCGACACCTACAGAGCTTCATTACAACGTGCACTGTTGCATTAACTGTGTCTGTGGGGGGTGAATATTAATGACGATGTTTATCGTTATCACCGTACATCACCTAAGGAATACCGAACGAGTGCCTATTTTTTTAATGAATTGTTTAAATCAGCAGAGCGTGTGAAACCTGGTACTTGATGGAACTATTAAAATATTGTACCGCAGTTTCTTTTATTGTCTGTAGTAAATCTCAGAGATCAGGGATGGGGGAGCAGCTAAGTAGCTAGTAGTTAGCCACAATTTTTGGTAGCTAGTAGCTGTAGCCACTACAGTTTTATGAAATGTAGCTAGTAGCTGTAGCGCCTACAAATTTTGTGTAGCAAAGCAACAAAAAAGACTACAGGTACTACAGACTACTTCAGGTAGTCTGCACAAAATGAACCGCAGAACGCCTTCGTTCACTGGGCTGGTGGTGACTGCAGTCCTGGCTGAGCCGCGGACAGCTCGAGCACAAGGGCACACGCTGGCCCCACGAGCTGATCACGCCTAACTAGCACGGTTAGCTCAGGGGACGCAACTGAAATGTTAAAAAGAGCCGTTTAGTCCTTTCAGCAAAAATCAAACCACCTTGGGAGCCACGATGTTTTATGTCCGTTTGAACATCTTGGCTGTGAGCATGTCTCAGTGTCTGCTGATGTGCTGAAAATCTAAAGGCGAACCCAGACTTACTTTACTCTGCTTTAAGCTTTAGCTTAGCTGTAGCCGCTTTTCTTGCATGGAAGCTTCTCCACGAGTTTCTTGTAAAATGTCTCTCAGTGTTCGACTTTTTATGAGGTTGAAGTCGCTTCTCATCCTCCAGCTTCTTTTTCAAATTGTCCAGTTCCACCTTAAAAGGTGCCTGAGGTGCCAGATTGTCCTGCTGCGCCATTTAAGGTGGAGTGGGAGAATTCGAACGAGAAGCAGGAGAAAGAGATGTGATGCAAGTTTAGCGAGTTGCTGCAGATTAAACATATCAGCAAACCAGAGTGATTATAAATGTGAATAAGTCCATTCATCTCCAAATTATCGATGTTCGTCTTCTTTCTCTTTGCCATTTTGTTCTCTGCAGTGCTGTGTGTCCAGCAGTCTGCGCGTCAGTCTTTGGTGTTAAAGGTTGGTGAATTAGCTGTTCTACATTAACTCCAGCATTTAAGACCATTTATTGTTAAACTGTGTTAGAACTGTGTGTGAGTCAGAGTCAATGATGAGGCTGAAGTGTTGCTGAAGTTTAATAAAGACTGTGAATGTCGTGTCTGATGTATGTACAGACATTCATGATGACCACCTCCTTGTTTCTACGCTCATTGACCATTTTATCAGCTCCACTTACTATATATATTGCGCTGGTGATTGTGCTGTGTTTTATTCAGCTTCTCAAAGCTAATCTATTCATCATAGATTTTTTTTTTCACTGTATAGCTGTTGCATTAAGCTGTATGCTAATTATTCTATATTTGTTCAGTCTTGGAGGAAACTGTCGGACATGCCTGCTGGTAGCTGTGGCAACCCAGTCATCCTCAGTCACTGAGACTATAAGCTGCTTGCAATTTGCTGCCCAAGCCATGAGTGTACCTTCACGGTCAATACACACCTCACAGATGTGCTATACAACTGCACAGGTAACCACATATAGCTGCACAGATATACTACATACCTGTACAGGTAAACATATACACCTGTATGTTCATGGCCATTACTCACAGATCTACACACCTGCACAGGTAAACATACACCAATCAGGCATAACATTATGAGCACCTCTTTGTTTCTATGCTCATTGTCCAATTTATCAGCTCCACTTACTATATAGGTGCACTTTGTAGTTCTACAGTTACAGACTGTAGTCCATCTGTTTCTCTGATAGTTTGTTAATCCCCTTTTACCCTGTTCTTCAGTGGTCAGGACCCCTATGGACCCTCACAGAGCAGGTACTATTTGGGTGGTGGGTCATTCTCAGCACTGCAGTATCACTGACATGGTGGTGGCGTGTTAGTGTGTGTTTTGCTGGTACAAGTGGATCAGACACAGGGCTAAATAAACCTGTAATGGGGTTAATAAAACATGAGCTGCATAATATGGGCATAGAATTAATCGTATAGTCAGAATATTAAATAGAATCTTATATAGAACCATAATATTATATAGAACATTTTTACTATATGATCAAGATCATGAACAACACTCAGTTTGGTTAGAGGGGTAACTGCACGATTGGAGTGACATTAATAAAGGTTCTTTAATAAAGGCTAGAGTTCTATATGGACCATTTGGATACTTGAACGGTTATTTGCATGGTTGAATGGTTCTATAGATTGATGGAGACGGTGTTGTCATCATTCTGAAAATGGTTCTATACAGCATCAAAAAGGTTTACAACACAGGGTTCTTTTGTAAAGACAATGGTTCTGTAATGAACCATGAACCCTCTCGAAGAACCCATTGCATGATTAAATGGTTCTTTGCATGGTGGAGTAGTTCTTCATATTGATGGTTCTATGAACAACATTTTTGAAAATGGTTCTATATAGCACCGTAAAGAGTTCTGCTATTGTGACAAGCTTGACATTGTAACATAGCAGAACCCTTTGGGTGTCACACTGAACTCTTTTCATAAAGGTTCTATGTAGAACCATCTACAGCACACTCTGTTCATTTTTGTTGCAGAACCATTTTCTTTGCTAAAGAGCCTTTGAGGAACTGTCTGTTTTACAACCCTTTCTTGGGTTCTATATAGCATATAGCAGAACCCTTTGCGTGCTGTATAAAACCGTTTTCTGAAAGGTTCTATACAGAACCATCTACAGGTCACTTTTCATTAATGTGAAGAACAATTTACCCACACAAAGAACAAATTAATCATGCAAAGCATTCTTAGAGTGTTCAAAGTTCTTCATAGAACCATTTCCTTTGCTCCCCGGGCGCCGTGGATAGGGTTGCCCACCGCTCCGGGCAAGTGTGCTCACTGCCCCCTAGTGTGTGTGCTCACTAGTGTGTGTATGTGGTGTTTCACTTCATGGATGGGTTAAATGCGGAGGAGGAATTTCCCCGTTGGTGGGATTAAAAAGTGTATCTTAATATTAATCTTAATTTTTCTAAAGAACCCTTGAAGAACCATCTTTTTAAGAGCACTGTAACCCTTTTTGGTGCTACATTATAGAACCAATGTACCGCACATTCTCCGTCAATCTGAGGAAACGCTTCACCAGGCAAAGCATCACTTAAGCATGCAGATGGTTTTGTTCAGAAATCAGGGTTCTATACAGAACCATTCCCTTTACTAAAGAATCCTTGCAGAACCATTTTAAGAGTGTAGTGCTGCATTACCACCTACCATATTTATGTAAGTTCAGCTGGACTAAAATGAATCCTGTAGGTGTTCCATCAACAACAGAAACACGTATTACGCACTGCTGGTGTCAACATAGTATATGGCCTGTTTCCCAGACCAGGATTAAGCCTAAGCCTAGACTAAACAGGAATTTTAGGGCTGGTTTCCCAGACATGGATTACACCAAGTCTTGGACCAAAACGCAGTGCATCACAGGAGTTTCAGCCTAGGCTTATGCTTAATCCAGGTCTCAGTGCACTGGCAGTGAGCAGCTTTGATCCACATCCAAGAAACCAGCCTATAAATATGATTACAGCATTAAATTCATACATACAGCGATAGTTCAACACTGTGCCACGCTCTAAGACTCCATTAATCTCTATGCAACACTATTGTAAGTCTTGTCTCCCTCTGGGTTACACACTGAACGCTCTTAAACAGATGGTTCTCCAAGGGTTTCTCATTAAAGAAACCATGAACACTTTGCAGGATTAAAGGATTCTTTGCATTTTAAAGGGGTTCTTCAGACTGATGGAGAATGTGCTGTGTATGGTTCTACATAGAACCTGTTTGAAAAGCGTTCTATACAGTACCTAAAAGGGTTCTGCTACTGTTATGATGCCAAGCTTGTCCCAGTAGAAGAACTCTTTTCGCTGCCATAGAGAACCCATTTCAAAAAGGGTTCTCTGCACTAACATTACTGGGAATTGTAGAAGTTGATGCACCATTTATAAACTCTTAAAGGTGAATTTTTCAAAAGATTCTCAGGAATTAAGTATAAAGATGTGAATTGAGACATTCTGAGTGGTTTGGTGTGAGATGCTCTGTTCTAGACACACTCACAGAGTCAAAATTGTTCACAGTGGTGGTGATAGGAACCAGACGTCCGCCTCTGAAATCTCCCTGATTGGTCATGAATACACAGCCTGATGTCAGAGACAGTGCTTTGTGATTAAGTTTTGGTTAACATGTATTTTAATCTGGATTACATTTAGAGTGTTTTGGGGGAAAATAGTCCAACTTATTATTATTATTATTATTTTCTTACATTTCCACTAGTCTGCCCTCACCAACATATAAAACCTCAGAAGATACACGCAGGTTCACTGGTGGCTCTAGATAGTAAATAAAAAGGCTATATTTGTGTTGTAGACATTCATATCAGCAGCATTGCAAAGCACTCTCTAAAATGAACCATTTAACATCAAACCTGTTTGAATGACCATATCTCAAGGACTGAGATACCTTTGGAAAGAATTGGTTGCTCTTTGCATTATTAGAGCATTTGTAAAATTGGTGAAATTCCCTTTGCGATTATCAGAAAGTTTATACAATAGGTGGATTTTCCCTTTACATCTTGAGAAATGTTATAAAATTGGTTGAATTCATCTTTAAATTATTATGAAATCTGAAAAATTGGTGGGATTCCCCTTTACATGTTTGGAAAATTGGAAAAATTGGTGGAATTCCCCTTTACATGTTTGGAAAATTGGAAAAATTGGTGGATTTCCCCTTTACATTTTCAGAAACGGTAAAAAAAATGGGTGGAATTCCCCTTTACATGTTTGGAAAAAAAATTGGGGAAAAATGGTGGACTTCCCCTTTACATATTTGGAAAATTGGAAAAAAACTGGTGGAATTCCCATTTACGTTTTCAGAAACTGTACAAAATTGGTGGAATTCTCCTTTACACCTTCATGAATGTTGAAATATTGGTGGAATTCCCTTTTACATGTTTGGAAATTTTGAATAATATTATAATAGAGTTCCCCAGCAATGCCTTAAACGTCTATTTAAAACGCCGTCTGTCCGCTTCCCACGCCTCTGTCTCTGGACTAAAGTCCCCAGAAAGTCGTGTTTTCTACAGAGTCTGAAGTGCTGAAACTTACCGAGAGCAGGAAGAAGCACAGCCCCGTCCTCCGCTCGCTCACTCGCCCCACCAGCGTCCACTGCAACACAGCACTGTCCTCACCACACTGCGGTCAGAGCTGGGTGCAACAGCGAGTCCGTTTCAAATACACATCCACAAGTGACCGCGGACGAGCGCGCAGTGTCCACAGCGCAAGTAGTAACGCACAAAGTCCGCTGAAAAGTGGCTTTTGCGACTATCTGGACATCTTCAGTCCAGCAGCTGAAGAGCTCCAGCAGGGAGAGCAACACCTGCAACGCAGCGCAAACCGACTTAAAGTAGCAGAAACAACGCAAAGCGCGCGCTTGCGAAACAGACCAAAGAGATGCGCTGTTTTAAAGCGCTTTTAAATGAGCGTCCCGTCTCGCGCGCTTCTGCAGCTGTTTGGCAGCGCGCGAGAGGAGCTTGCAGAGCCCCGCGCTCCAACTCCCTCCCTGCCTCCCTCCCTCCCTCACACACACACACACACACACACACACACACACACACACACTTACACTCAGCATGAACACACGTTATTGTTTTGTCCCCGCCCGTTTGTCCACAAGCCCCGCCCTCTTGTCCTGCTGAAAATAATCACACCATTGAAAGTGGCTGTGGGTTAAAAGTAGTAACTAAGGTATTTTGTGTTTTCCTGATGTGTTGATATCAACGCGTAAAGGGCTCTAATGGTTTAACGTGCTTCTGCTGATTTTCTAATAGGATCTAAAGATGGAACCTGGTGGTCTCTAATAGTAAGCAGTTCCCATTAGAATATGTGTCAGGCTCCAGTCCTTGTGGGCCAAAACACTGCAGACCTCAGCTTCATTTAACACACCTGATTCTGCTCATCAGCTAATCAGCAAGGCCTTCATGAACTGAATTCAGAGCGTTAGATGAGGTCCTACAGGAATCTAGTGGTCTCTAATCAGAGGCGTCTCTACATTAGCTAAGCCCCACTAGATGTCACTGGGGAGCGGTGCACACATGCCAGTAGGATACCTATTTCTCCTAGCATTTCTCAACACTCGTCTGACCAAGCAAGCAGTTAAAAGCATGCTGAAGCATGTTCAATACGCTTTCAATAGCCAGCTGTGCGGCTCAACCAAGTTGGCCCCATACTGAGAGTAGCCAATAAAAAATAATGTTGTTACGGTGTGGTCACTGTTCCTCTTCAGTTGTGGTAGCCACCCCTAATAACAAGGAAATATAATGAGACAAAATAAAAATGTTATAAAATTTAATTTGATACCAGCCATTACAGCAGAAATTTGAGATTAAACGTTTGGGACCACAGCAGCCAGAGGATTTCAACATCATTCAGTCTGGAAAGGACAAAAACTGCTCCTTCAGTCTAAAGAGGTTCAAGAGAAAAACTGTGAGTGTAGCGAAAAAAAAACTCCTTTTTCCTTTTCTTGCCTGCACTTACTGGTGAGCTGTTTTGCATTATTACAATGCATGTTATTCCTAATGCCTGGAAAGCATGTTTCCCGGCTATGAAATGTTGCTTTAGATGTGTACAGGGAGATTCAGTCGAAAAAGGTCCCGAATATTCTGTAATAACTCTGGCTAAGACGAAGCAATCTGAACGAAAACAACGTGCAACGTGCTCCTCAGTATATAAAGCTTTGGACAAGCTAGAATGCCCCTGCGTTGGAGCGATGAGGTAGGAGCCAGACAGCTGTTGCGACTTTTAACCTGGTTCAGATGGCTTCATCCTAATGGGAGTTACAACAGAATACTCAGGGACTCGTTCGAGTGAATCTCCCTGTAGTTGCAGACCACAATGAATGTATACTGCTAACTTTGGATAACGATGCTTTATAACGAGGTTTTGTGAGATCTAATGTCGTTATCATATCATTCATATTCCTGTCTCCGTTTCCACAAGCTCCTGCACTGTTATGCTAATGTGTGGATTTGTGATTTCATTGATGGAGTGTGTTTGTGTTTGGATCAGGTCTGTGTGTAGTTTCATTAAGGAATCGGCTGCTTCCCCTACCATTTTTTGCGCATGGTCATACTGCACATATACTGATTGTGCCCACCAAAAGTGGTATGCATTATGTGATCAACATTCCTCCAGTATGCTCAGGAAAACCTGATGATGTACCACCCTGGACCAATATTCCAGTACACAGGCAGAGCTCTCTTTATGATATACTGCCTGCGAAATGCAATGCAGTAAATGCAGGAGGATGTGACTGCCTGGACTGCCTCAATAGCCCTGGTGAACCCAGGAGAACTATGTTAGAGCTAGGTCATCAATTCGGGCCATAGATGTCGAAACTTGATCAAAACATGAGGACAAACCCACCTCAATGGGGGGTTCTAGTAGTTTGTTAGAGATGTGGGCATCATGATATTTGACCAGTAATAGTTAACTTTACATTAGCAAAGCCGCTCAAAAAGTTGACCAAGGCTCTCTAAAGTGTGACCTGCCAGAAAGTTATCCCCCACCCTCCCAATACCCAATAAGGGGATAAACATATTTTACATTATGTATAACTTATCAAATTCTTCTTTTCCTTTTACATTCACATTTTGTCTCTTTGGTCCTCAGCCCGGTACAAACATTGCTCCCCAAGTTAAAAAATGAGCACCATTACATTAAATCTACATAAAACTGCCAACCCTTAAAATTGTGCTGCAAATGTGACCAGAACAATAGTCAGATTTCTGGAAAGTAAATTTACTTTTCATTAACATTTTATACATTTTCCACTGTTCATTCGACACCATATCTAAATCAACCCCTTAATAAAACTGGTCCTCTTACTCTTCTCATTGACAAGATAACTGTGTCCCCTTCCCCTGTTTTTCGAAATCTCTCGACTCTCCTCATGTTAGATCTGTTGATGACCCTCTTTTTTCCGCCTATGCAACATCACCAAAATCAGACCTTGCCCTGTTTCAATCTGCTGCTGAAACTCTTATTCATGCCTTCATCTCCAGCAGCCTGGACTACTGCAACTCTCTTGTCACTAGCCCTGGCTCTTCTTCTCTTCACAAGCTCCAGAACGCTGCTGCCTTTCCTTCCACTGACACCCGGTCACATCATTGCATCACACCTGTTCTCCAAAATCTCAACTGGCTTCCCATGAAGTGCCATATATGTTTCAAAATGCTGCTAATCACACACAAAGCTCTTAACAACCTCACAGCTTCATATCTCTCTGAGCTTCTTCCCTACAAACTAGGTCCTCTTCAGCTGGGCTCCTCACCATTCCTTCATCAAACCTCCATCTCAAGGACTCTTAAGATTTGCTCCTTGTTTCTGGATCTCTCTCCCTCCGCATGTCCCACAGTCTGATTCTCTCCCCGAATCCAATCTTAAAACACAACCTTATCCAAATCTAAATTACTCTTCCATCCAGGTTTTCTCCATACAGTAATCGTCAGTATACTGGCTCATGCAGTACACCAGTTGAAATTCTTCTTAAGGTGTTAGTAGAGTTGCAGCCAGAGGAAAGTTAATCAAGTCTGTGGTCAAAGTTGATAATAAGTTGGGACAGAAAGCCAGTCTCTTGGGGTTAGTCATTAGCCGTTAGCCTTGCATGGAGGCTAGCCAGTTTCTGCAGTGCTCATCACTCAGCCGGTTGCTTCAGGCAAGACTGCGGTCTCAGCCTACAAGTTGAGATGCTCCACAGCTTCTCAGTTAAAACTGATATTGTAAGTGGCTTGTAATATTTACCAAATTCCAGCAGCATCTGATGCTCATAGATTAAAGTTTTTCAATTTGCATTGAAGTCTCTGTAGTTATTGAATAATAAGCCTTAGTATATAATAAACTTGGGATTTTAAAGTGAATTTTTGGCGAGCTAGAAGTACAAAGGAGGTGAGTACATTTTTGTTTGGGTTGTTTATGCTGGACAGTGATATTTTTTCAGGCTGGATGACTGGGACACAGATATTTCATGAAATAGATCGATGTTCTTCTTGGTATGCTACAAGTTTGTAAACTACCAAAAATAATGTTAAACCTTAAAAAAACACACAATTGTGTGAAAGCAGTGCTGTCATCTTGCACCACACAGCACTACAAGTAAGAGGAGGCCACATCAGTCACACATGTGTAAAAAAGAAAACGATTAGCCTTTATAATTAATCAATTAAACAGTCTCGGTGAGTGGCATGGTCAGACTCCGACTGCAGCTATAGAGCAGCTTAATCCTACAGTAGCACTGCAGCGTTTACACAAATATCCACTCCCCCCCTGCGGCGGGCTGTTGTTTGTGTGCTGGGAAACTAATAGCACTACAGATAAGGCTTCGGTGGAGACAATGAGCTGGTTTTACCGGGGTGTCATGCTCCTGCCAGGATTCATTACGGCTCCCAGGACGAGATTAAAACACAGCGCCACCCTGTTTCTTGCCGCTCTGTTCAAACGTCTCTCCCTCGCCATGTTTGTAATGAGATCATAACTGCGTGAAATAGAAATACAAATGGGGGGAAGAAGTCGGTGTATGTGTTTGTGACCATGTGTTTAACTCTTTGTGGGGACCAAGTGACCACAAGGTGATGTGGTGACAATTGACTGTTACCTATAAAGAGATTGTTTATTTTATTTACTTATTTATTTATGCATTTATTTACAAAGAAGTGTAAACTGTCTAGAAATTTGCCTTTGTATTCTTTGGTTGAGCACAGAAGCAGTTTGCTACACTCATACAAAAGGCAACTGAAAGACAGAAACACTGGTGAGTGTGTGTGTGTGTGTGTGTGTGTGTGTGTGTGTGTGTGTGTGTGTGTGTGTGTATATATACGCGTGAATTACTACTTTGTGAGGACAAAACATGAAAAAAACTACTTGACTTATGAGGACCTTTATCTTGGACTTTCTAAATTTAAATGGGGAATTCTACATTTCTATATATTTAAGGCCTTGTCCACACGTGAATGGGTTTTGTTTAAAATGTAGCTTTGTCTGCCTGTTTTGGCCTTTTATTCACACATAAACTGCGTTTTTGGTTATGTTTGTAATGAGATCATAACTGCGTGAAATAGAAATACAAATGGGGGGAAGAAGTCGGTGTATGTGTTTGTGACCATGTGTTTAACTCTTTGTGGGGACCAAGTGACCACAAGGTGATGTGGTGACAATTGACTGTTACCTATAAAGAGATTGTTTATTTATTTATGCATTTATTTACAAAGAAGTGTAAACTGTCTAGAAATTTGCCTTTGTATTCTTTGGTTGAGCACAGAAGCAGTTTGCTACACTCATACAAAAGGCAACTGAAAGACAGAAACACTGGTGAGTGTGTGTGTGTGTGTACTTTGTGAGGACAAAACATGAAAAAAACTACTTGGCTTATGAGGACCTTTATCTTGGACCTTGTAAATTTAAATGGGGAATTCCACTGATTTTTCGACATTTCTATATATTTAAGGCCTTGTCCACATGTGCATGGGTTTTGTTTAAAATGTAGCTTTGTCTGCATGTTTTGGCCTTTTATTCACACATAAACTGCGTTTTTGGTCACAGTGTGTTTGGTCACTTGTGCAAAACTCCTTCCTTTGTTTACCTGAGGTGATTTTGCACAATGGCTGACGTAGCCAAACAGCGCTGCTTTTAAATTTTATTTACAAAAAGTGTAAGCAGCCTAGAAATTTGCCTTTGGTTTCTTTGGTTTAGCACAGAAGCAGTTTGCTACACACATACAAAAGGCAACTAAAATACAGAAACACTGGCGTGTGTGTGTGTGTGTGCGTGCTTGAATTTCTGCATTGTGAGGACAAAACATGATAAACCTACCTGACTCATGACAACCTTCGCCCTGGCCCTTATAAATTTAAATGGGGAACTCCACAGATATTTAAGGCCTTGTCCACATGTGCATGGGTTTGTTTAAAACATAGCTTTTGCTGCATGTTTTGGACTTTTGTTCACACATAAATTCACAAAACTCCTTCAGGATAAATATTTTCAGAAACTCGGAAAACATTTCAAGGAAAAACGGCAAGAGTATTTTCGTTAGTTGAGGACATCTCTGTTGTCATTGAGTGAGCTGCTGAGTGCGTTATCATGTGGACAGAAATATTTTTTAAATGATTGCTTGTGTGTACAGGACCCTTGTTTTAAAATTACACGTGTGTGGTCTAGACCTTAATAATGAAAAAAGATCTCATTCCAAGTGGTTTGGGGTGAAATGCTCCCTAGAGAAAGTGAGTCGTTCACAGTGGTGGTGAGAGGGACATGTGAAGAGTTTAATGCCTCTAAAAGATCCGTCATAGATTACAAATATGCTGCCTGATGCTGGAGATATTATTTCAAAAGTTTTTTAAAAGGTTTTTGGCCCCAAAAAAATCAGTTTTAGTGCAAAAAGTTACCCTAACTTTTTTTAAGTTACCCTAGCCCCCTGACTCAAAGAGATAAGAAAAATATTTTCTACACACACACACACACACACACACACACACACACACACACACACACACACACACACACACACACACACACACAACTCAATCAAAATTGCATATAAATTCACTAGTGGTCTTTAATGGTAAATAACATGGCTAAATTTGTGTTGTAGACTTCCTGACCCCTGGTTCCCATCACCACCACTGCACTGAATTCATGAATACATTTCTCTATATGAACTATTTCTCATCAATTTCCCTTTATTAAAGCACTTTTCTCCAAAATAAATCAAGAAATAACAGAGCAAAACCATCTTTAATACAGTTCCATTGACTTCGAAGTAGAGGAACACATCATTTTTGTGTTTGCATCTGAAACCTTTTTCATTCATGAACCAGAGCCACAACCGTGAAAATCATATAATACACAGATCAATATGTCAAATTGTGCGCTCTGAGTGAATGCCACAATGAAACGGCCGAATGATATTTTGTCATTACGTGATTAAATGTGTGTGTTTGTGCATGCTCTCTCTCTTATTTATCATTTCGCTGTGCCCTGTCTGTATGTATGAATACAATGCAGTACCGTCAAGTGCTATTACTTGCGGTTTAGGCTTTAAGGAAAAGATGTTGAAATAGTGAAACAATTCAGTGCGATTGCTGGTCTGAACACATCAGGTGAGAAGGACCAACGTCATATTTCAAGACAATTTGTCATTATTATGACAAAGTAAGTTGATATTTTGGAGGAAATCGTCTTGAATAAAAAACAATTTCCTTATTTAAACATAGCAAGTCAATTTTTTGAGTACTTAAGTCACTGATCTGAGATACAACATCAATGTTTCATTGTCAATATTGAGACAATAAGTCATTAGTTTGACATAGTAAGTCAGTATTTCGAGAAAGTAAGCCAATGTTTTAAGAACAAAAATCTACATAGAGAATAATTTTCATCTAATTGTTAAATATTGCATTAAGCCGAAGACGAATCAAAACTTATGTTACTTTACAGTATATTCACTGAGCGTCGTTTATTCACTGAGTGTGGTTTATTAGGTTGCTCTTGTGTCAGATATACACACACATGCACTCATTCATCCATATTACCCAGCAGTGCAGTTAAGCTTTCTGTGCACTTTTTTCTTTTTCACTCGTTATGTCTGTTGCTCAGCCTTTTTTCCCAGTAATTGAACAACACCAAAGACTCTCTCTCTCTCACCCACACACATAGACCCCAGAGAGAACTCAGTTACTGAGGCTTGTATCTCCTTCCTCTCCATTCTAATGAACAGACACCTCAGTTCTTCTCTGTGCTGGAAACAGGAAATAGGGGGCATTTTTTTTAACAAGACCTTCCTTCATGTTTAAGCTGGATGGTATCCATACACCAAGACCATGTTACAGTAGCACAGAGAGAATAATTTGGCTGTAAGGTCTTAGCAAGCAACAATTTACACATAATTTGTCAGAGAGGGGCTGGGAGTGAGAAACCAGTCAACCACTCTTTAACATTAAACAAATGTTTATTAAGGGGAAGAGCAATGTCATTTTACCCATTACAGCACTGCTCTGTGGTTCAAAGGCGCACCGTGTGACTTGAATCCATGTTTGAGTACTATTTGAAAAAGGACTTATTGGTGAGCCCTGTGGGACTCCACTGTGTGGAAAGGATAAATTATACCTTGAAAGTAACGTGATTAACTGGATGCAGTTTCAAAAGGGAGTCATTCGTAGTGAAATTCAAATTGGACTTTACTTCTAACGCTACATATAAGAGCAGAAGAGCTAAAACAATCAAGTGCAATACTCATGAGGCAAATCTAACAAGGTCAGAATGGCAAAAACATGTAGTGACTCCAATTCCTTAGAGAAAACTATAGAATGTGTGTCATCCATCTTTAATGGGGTCTTTGATGGCATAACAAGAAATTCCGGTTGTCCTTGGTTGCTTGACAAGGGAATCATCCACCAAGCAATATATGAGTTTATGAGTCCACTTATCCAATGGAAATCAATCATTACAAATATACCATGAGGCAGATTTGCTAAAAGAGGCACTACCTACCAGCAGTCTACCAACATTTTGGTATTTTCCCCGCCTTCTCCATTAGTATATTCACCTGTCTGTAGTCTGTCTCCTCCCTCTCCCAGGTGTTCCCCATTTGTTGTAACCTTTATCTAGCCCTTTGTTTTAGTCAGTGGTTGTCTGGTTTACTTGTCACTCGTGACTTTGTCTCATGAAATTGTTATTTCCCTGTGAAAGGACCGGCCGTTTTTGGTCCGTTCATGAAGAGGAACCAGAGAGTGGATCACCTGTCCTGTGGAAAGCCTCAGTTGCAGCGGGAGCGCTCGGTGCAGGAAGACAGAACGACTCTCTTAATCAATCAAAGAGTTTATTAAGTCTTCTGCACAAAGAAAGAAGGGCACTCCTTCTTTTATACAAACACGTCCTGCCCTGTTGCGTACAAGCAAACAGGGTGGACCCAAATAAGTTGTCTAACAGTCATGAAATGCTAAGCTGACACTCACGGACCACCGGAACTGCCCAAAGGAGGGGGGCTTCTGCTCTGTGTACGATAATCTTACCTACGAAAGAGAACAAATGGTTCTGGACAGAATGTTGTCCCGATAAGAGGAGCAAGTTGTTTGTGCAAAACTGCCAAGGACAGTAGCTATGCTTGCTGCAAAGTCTGCTTAGAGCAGAGTTAGAGCAGAGTTAACCCTTTCATTCCCCTCTTTTATGCCTCACCAACTGGTAAGGCATAACAGGGCGAGTCACAGTGGTGCGTGAGAACACACATACATATGGTTGGTGCTGGAGATGAGAGGCTGGTATACGGGCCGCGGGGGTCGCATCGCAGAGGCCAGCGCGTAGACCCTTTCCATGAGGCATCTGGAAAAACAAGGACCCAAACACAACAACAGCAAAACCATACAGATAATGGGGACAGCCATGGCAAAATAAGGAGTAAGTAGTTAATAAGGAGTTAGTAAGGAGTTAGTAAGGACATATTTAAGAATGTACTGCAAACATGTAGCAAGATCTGTAGTGTTGCGAGTTTTAGAACAAAAATCCTGTGATAAAGAAAGAGAATAATTAATGTGAGGGTAATCATAATGAGTAACATTCAAACAGTCAGGAGACAGACAGGTGTGTGCTACAGCCTGCAGAGTAGCAGAGAGATCCTGAGGGGCCGTGACCATGGAGTGCTTGTTCACACTGGAGGGCATCAGGTGACACACGTAGCAGGAGTCATTGGTGTACTGCTTGGCAGTCCAGTTAGCATACTGCCAGAAAACGTTATCCATGGGGGATCCGCCAGCACGTTCCACCAGGCACAATATTAATATTAGCTGCAACATACTTCTGTAACACAGGACAGGTTAGAGATAGGAAACAAAAATAGTTAGACGTCTAACATGTATATACATCACTGCGGGGCTGACTGACATCTGGAGGCATGAATCCACTGTGGAAAAAGATCAGTTAATACCCCCGTGCATGTGACAGCGAGTACAGTAGTGGGTTCAGAGAAAGGGGAGTCTGAAAAACCCTTTCTCTCAAATTTCTTGACCAATACCTGATCGCCCGGCTTAAAAGCATGGGTTGGGACCTTGGGAGGGTTTGTGATAGTTTGGTTGACCCTCTCCCAGTATTCATTCAGAACAGTTAACAACCCTGCGGTGTACTCGCTGCGACGCACATCCAAGTCCGCCGTTCCCCCCAGAGCCGATTTCTGACGCCATGGGAGGGGGAACGGACGTCCCATGACAATTTCATACGGCGACAGACCACCCAGAGTGTCTGTGCGCGCCATCCGCAGTTTGGCCAAAACTACAGGTAAAACCTTCACCCAATTAGTAGTGTTCTGCGTCTGCATGGCCTTTCATAACCGCCCTTTTATAGTCCGATTAACCCTTTCGACCATACCTGAGGATTGAGGGTGATAGGGGATGTGGAAAGCCCAGTCTATGCTCAGGTGCTTCGCGAGCATCTGTGTGACTTTGGAGGTGAACGGTGTGCCTTTGTCAGAGTCTATTCCTAAGGGGACACCGTAACGCGGTATGATTTCTTGGCATAGTTTTGTCACAACTGTATTTGCATTTTCTTTATTGCATGGGAACGCCTCTGTCCAACCAAAAATGTATCTACTAAGACCAGTAAATATTTGTACGGCCCTACAGTCGTCATGTGTGTGAAATCGATTTGCCATTCTTGGAAAGGTGTTTCCGGTTTAGGAAGAACTTGGTGCGGTCCGGCCGGTTTTGGGTTATTCTGTGCACATGTAAGACAACGGTCTAATATGCGATCAACGGCAGAGTTCAAATTGTGAATGCAAAACAATTCGGACATGTCACGCTTTACCCCTCTTCGTTCCCGATGCGAAATACCATGAAAATCGGGAACGAGGAACGGAACACACGGAACACAATGTGCGGGCGTCGCGCAGCGGTTTGCCGGCTGGATCGTAGCCCGATGACAGCCAATGCTTGATATCAGAGTCCGAGGCGGTGGCCTGAATACAGTCAAGATCACGACCAGGAAGTAAGTCAACCGTGAGTGCAGCACAGGAGAAGGAAGCCGAATTCATAAAAGGGCAAGTGGGGCCATGAAGAGCTCCGCGTTTTGCGGCAGAGTCGGCGGTATTGTTACCAACAGAGTCAGGGTCGCTACTACGCTGGTGAGCGCGAACTTTAACAACGGCCAGTCGGGAGGGCAGGAAGCTCGCCCTGATCAGGTCCTCGATAAGCGACGCATGGGAAATGGGTTTGTTATCAGTAGTAACGAAACCGCGTTGATGCCAGATTCCCCCAAAATCATGAACTACGGCGAAAGCGTAACGGCTGTCCGTGTATATAGTGACATCTTGGTCTTGAGCCATCCGATGATGGCTCGGAACATGATCCATCAACATAAAATGCTAGGCCAGAAGGCAACGGGGTGGAAGACACGTCAGGGCGAATAGAAGTTTCACCGGCCAGACGGGTCTCGCAGTCATGCACGTCTAGAGTGGGACTGGAGGCGTCGTGTGGTAACAGAAGTAAACGCATTAAAGTGGAAGAGACAGTATCTAGTGAGGAGTGCGGACGCACAGTGAGGTTTTCGGTGTTCAACAAAATGTTTTCATAGCCTGCACGCCGCTGAGCAGACAAGTGCTGTGTAGAACAGTTATTTAGGAGCTGACAGACCTGATGAGAGGTGTGTAAGGTCAAGTCATGACCTAGAACGATTTTTTCAGCATCCTGTACCATTAGTGCGCACGCCGCGACCGCTCGGAGACAGGATGGAAGGCCTCGGGCCGTAACCTCCAATGTTTTAGAATAATATGCGCAAGGGCGCAAACCTCCCCCGTGGGGCTGAGCCAGAACCGCAGCAGCAGTGCCCCCCGACTCCGACACCCACAGGTGAAATGGCAGAGCGTAGTTGGGCAGGCCCAAGGCTGGTGCAGACTGCAGTGAGGACAGTAGAGCAGAATATACACAGTTCATGGCTGTAGTCCATGTGAGGTGATGAGTCATGGCCTGTTCGTGAGTGAAGGAGGCACGCAGTGTTTTGTCATGCGCGGAGCAGTCAGGAATCCACTGTCTGCAGTAATTGATGAGGCCGAGGAAAGACATCATAGCCTGCTTGGTGGCGGGCTTGGGAAGCTGCGTGATGCATGACACTCGGTCAGCGGAGAGGAGGCGTTGACCTTGAGATAGTTCATGACCCAGATATTGGACCCGGGGTAGGCAGAACTGCAGTTTCTTTAGTGAAACCTTGAAGCCCAGGGTAGCCAAGCGTATGAGGACCAGTTTAGATGCCTCAGTGCACGTGGAGCTGTCAGGGGCCGAAATCAGAAGGTCATCTGCATACTGCAGGAGCACAGCACCCCCGGGGAGGGAAAGGTCAGAAATGAGGTCTCGGAGCGACGCGGCGAACGCCGCAGGCGAGTCGCAGAAACCTTGCGGCAAACGAGACCACGTGTATTGGCGTTGGCGATGAGTAAAACCGAAAAAATCGGCTGGGTGTCAGGTTCAACAGGAATGCTGAAAAAAGCAGAACTAACGTCTAAAACAGTAAAAAATGCGTGTTGACACGGAATGGAGGTCAATATCGAAGAGACATCAGGCACAATTGGGGCGATAGGCACGATGGCGTCATTAAGGCGTCGAAAATCTTGAGTGAATCGCCAAGAACCGTCCGGCTTGGGGACTGGGTTAATCGGTGTGTTATACGCACTTTGACATGGGACGACCACACCTAAAGAGAGAAGTTTCTGTAGAATAGAGTCTATACCACACAGTTTGTGCTCGGGCAAAGGGTATTGTTTAACAAAAACAGGAGTGGGGCTTTTTAGAGTAGCCTCATATGGTTTACAGTCAACCCTGCCAACATCATCCTTATGTGCAGCCCAAACAGTGTGTGGTATGGAACGCAGAGGCTCAGGAACCTCTGTGGCGTGTGAGACAGACAGCAGAGCAGACACAGGTGATTTAAAGGATTTATTGGCGATGTTGAGATTGCGATTGAAATCTCCCGTGGACACGGTCATGCGCGAACCAGAAAAGGACAGGGATAGACCAAGTTTACTCATTAAATCCCGCCCCATAAGGTTAAAGGGACAATCTGGCATGAACACGAAAGAATGAGTAAATCGCACTGCGTCGCATACAACCTGAAGTGGGGGCGTATACGGAGATGAGAAGGGCTGTCCTGTAATACCCACAGAGCTAGTGATTCTAGATGATAAAGGCCCCTCATAGCGAAGAGAGCGTGGCGCCGGTATCAATGAGAAAATTATAATCAACACCAGATACATTGAGAGACACAACAGGAAGGTCATGATTCAGATGGTTGGCAAGGGGAAAAGCACATTTTGGTAACAAAAAGTGCAGCTGTCCTGTTATTTATCTGTCTTTTCTTAAACCTAACTTGCCTGGCACTGCTGTGGATTGAAGTCCACATTTCAAAAAATACACAGTAGTGATCAGACAATGCAACATCCTTAATAGAGGCTGAAATGTTAAGACCCTTTGAGATAACCACATCCAAAGTGTGACCATGGCAATGTGTGCTTCCAGTCACATGCTGAGAAAGTTCAAATGATTCAAGTACATCATAGAGTTCTTTGGCGTAATTATCCTTGTGATTATCAATATGAATGTTAAAATCACCAGCAATAACAAAATGATCAAATTCAGTAGAAATAAAAGATAACATATCTGTGAAGTCATCGATAAAATTAGCATTGTACCTTGGAGGTCTGTAGACAGTTACTAATAATATTCTTTGTGCCCCTTTTAAAATCGCACCTAAATATTCAAAAGATGTGAAATCACCAAGTGGTATCTGCTTGCATTGGAAAGTATCATTAAATAGCATTGCTACACTTCCGCCTTTCTTGCCGGTGCGTGAAACATTTAAAAAGTTAAAGTTTGGTGGAGCCGTCTCAGTTAACACAATATCAGCACTATATGAGTTTAATGTCTCTGTTAAAAGCATGAAATCAAGCCTGTGAGTTGTAATTAAATCATTAATTATATAAGACTTATTTGTAAGAGATCTGATATTCAGTAGAACTAACTTAATAACCTGTGCATTTTGTTTCAAAGACTGTGAGTTACCTCCAACATACTGCAGGTTGGATGTATTCACAGTATCTGACCTAAACTCCTTGTTCTTTCTGCTTCTGATACGAACTGGAATGGGAAAGATAATTTGGACACAGGGTCCATGCTTGTTTTGAAAACATGTACCGCTGATATCATCACTGTAGCAGCACAGACCCAAAAGAGAGAATGCAGAAAGGCTGAGCGCAGATGGCGTAAAACCAAACTTCACACACATAAAGAGAGTTTATTCGGTTCACCCCACACCTTTTTCACGTCATACCACGATTTATAGCTTTCATTCATGTAAGATAGGTCTCATCCGGGATCCCCTATGCCCTCATTAATCATGCGATGTGCGGAACCCAAATAGCCCACATCGAAAGTGCCCTCCCTGGGGTATGCGGGTATTTGCGGATTACCTTCGGTCCAACCAGCTAGGTTGGACAAACCCAAATTACATCTACGCATCCATGCAGCCGGTGTCTCTTCCGGCTCTGGTTGGAACGACGTGCCCAGTATGGAAAAATACAGTGAGAGCTGTACTGAGAGTTTCCACTATAGGACGTTCCCTGTCTCCCACTAAGCGCTTAGGTTTAAATGTACCATACCCTCTCTACTCTCACTCTCGTACTCCCGCCCACCCGACAGGGCTGGGTCGGTTCGCTCTGAACACCCAGGTGATCTCGACAACCAGGTAGAGGTCCAAAAACGATTAATTGGACTTACCTGGGTGAAGAGAACACGTCGGAGGTCACCATTTGAAAGGACCGGCCGTTTTTGGTCCGTTCATGAAGAGGAACCAGAGAGTGGATCACCTGTCCTGTGGAAAGCCTCAGTTGCAGCGGGAGCGCTCGGTGCAGGAAGACAGAACGACTCTCTTAATCAATCAAAGAGTTTATTAAGTCTTCTGCACAAAGAAAGAAGGGCACTCCTTCTTTTATACAAACACGTCCTGCCCTGTTGCGTACAAGCAAACAGGGTGGACCCAAATAAGTTGTCTAACAGTCATGAAATGCTAAGCTGACACTCACGGACCACCGGAACTGCCCAAAGGAGGGGGGCTTCTGCTCTGTGTACGATAATCTTACCTACGAAAGAGAACAAATGGTTCTGGACAGAATGTTGTCCCGATAAGAGGAGCAAGTTGTTTGTGCAAAACTGCCAAGGACAGTAGCTATGCTTGCTGCAAAGTCTGCTTAGAGCAGAGTTAGAGCAGAGTTAACCCTTTCACCCTGCCTTGCGTTTTGTTTGTGCTTTGTGTTTCTTTGTTTAAGCCCTGTAGTTTGTTGCTTTGCACTTTGCTAGTTTGTTTTCGTTATTAAAGTCTGCTTGCACTTAAAACCAGCTTCCCTGCGCATACCATACATGACAGATGGGATGCTCACTATGCCCATGGATGGAGCTCCATCCAATGCATTTGGAATGAGTTGCAGTGATCCAGAACTGATCATCCACCATCAGTACCTGACCTCACTAATGCTCAATCAAATTCTCACAGCAATGTTCAAAGCCTTCCCAGAAGAGCAGAAGCTGTTAGTGCAGCGAAGGAGGACAAACTCACTATTAATACCCTTCATTTTAGAAGAAATGCTGGTGTGGGGTGCCTGAATTACTGGGGATCACAGACTACTCAACTTTTAAGATGTTGCTGAACCACATGGAGCTCTCTGAACTCACTGCAAATTCAGGCAAACTCTCACAAACTCTCACGTTTCCCTGTCACTAGGAGAAGCAAACAAACAAACGTGAAGCATTAAATTTGCATAAACTCGATTGTGCCTTAAACTCAGCCCATTATAAAGCTTCGCTCCACAGATGAGTGACTTTTCACCATTTTTCTTTGTTTACTTGCTGTATTTTCTTCTTTTGCGCTCTCAGATTTCATTGCCTGTTGCAGGAATCCGTTCAGATTGAGTCATTGACCAGTTTAAAATAGATTACACTCAGAGCTACTGTAGGTCTGAAAAAAATCAAACATGTTTAATAACCTCTGACTGGTCTGAAATGCGATCAGGAGGCCAAAAAATGAGGCAGCTCTCTCCTACTACTTCGACTCTCTCCAACTATCGACTCAACTGACCCAAAAATCTCAGCCAGACTGAGAATCAGGGCTGAAATTGGAGTGAAAGTTGTGTAGAGTAACCCCAACTTTATTGATTGTAGTTTTATTTGTATGGAAGCCAAGCTTTTAGATGTTATAATTCTTACAATTTCTTAGAAGTAGTTGTCAAATCCAATTTGCCTATGGGAGCATGGGCAGAGTGTTTGCTTGCCAGGAGGAAGCTCTCGAGCACAACACTTACACATGCCCACACATTCATACATATATTAATAGGGTACATGGAGACATATATGCATGCATGTTCTGTGAACTCTTAAGAAACAATGGACTATTTGATGTCATGTCTCAAGTGATGCAATAACATTGTTGGGTTTTAATGCCTGTAGATGTTTTTCTCCTCTACCTGTGACCTTTAAAATACATCCAAGGGATTCAGCTTGTCAGAAAAGAACTATGATCATCATTGGGATTCTCCAACAGGCAGAGAGTAGTAATTGACACATGCTGGCTAAGGGCATGTATGTCAGTCCTAAAATGCTTTCTGAAATCATTTTTTTGCTCAGAAGAGGACTTTATCCCTTGTTTTGACGAACTGAATGCCGAGGAGATTACACAACGGTATTTTGGAGGAGGTTCCTGTAATTACTCACTGTATTATTGTCCTTGATTATCATGTGGTTCCCCAGCTGGCTGATCCATTCAAATCCAGTTCATTTGAGTTCACTGGGCTTTATTGGCATGAATGCTTCAATGTTGCAGTTTCACCAAATTTCACCATTAATTTCACCAAGTGCTCAGGACCCCCACAGTATGGGGGGATCGTGACCATTGAAGAATAGGCTAACAAAGTATGCAGAGAAACAGATGGACTACAGTCTCTAACTGTAGGATTATGAAGTGCTCCTGTATGGTCAGTAGAGCTGATAAAATGGACAAATATTCTTATATACTCAGAGGTGACCAGTTGGTGAATATACATATAAGCTATTTTTGTGTTTACACTGGAACATTTCAAATATGGTCTGTGCAAAATGTATGACGCTATGTATATTTTTGTTTTATTGCTTTGCAAAATGTAAAACTCAGCAAAGAAATTGAGCATTAAAATTTGCAGAAAGTGTGACATTATGTTTGTTCACAGTAGATGATGTTTTCATTTCTTTTAGGAAAATCCAAAAATAGAGCTTAAAAAAGGTTTAAGTTTAAACTTTTGCATATGACTCAATGTACACTCTAATATATTAGAGGTGTAACAGACCAAAGCATTCATTATTTTACTTGAGGGTGTTAATTCAACACACGATGTGCCTTATAGTTAATATGATTCCATTTTGAGTTATTGCATCATTCAACATTATAAAAGTACAAAATTTGAAACAAAAGCTGTGCTTTACAGTGTTTGAATTTAATGCTAAGCAAAGCTAATATGTTAGCTGCAAGCCTTGATAGGAAAATTGTTACATAATACATACACAACCACACACACACACACACATATATATATATATATATATATACATATATATATATATATATATATATATATATATATATATATATATATAAGGGTATATATAGAGTACTTCAAAAAAGTGAGTACACCCCTCACATTTCTGCAGCTTGTATAGCAGTACAGATTTACTGTAACACACAGTGATTAATATCTAAATAGCTGGCAACACAAGTGAGTCCACCTCACAGTGAACATGTCCAAATTGTGCTCAAAGTGTCAATATTTTGTGTGACCACCATTATTATCTAGCACTGCCTGAACCCTCTTGGGCATGGAATTCACCAGAGCTGCACAGGTTGCTACTGGAATCCTCTTCCACTCCTCCATGATGACATCACAGAGCTGGTGGATATTAGACACCTTCCGCTTGAGGATGCCCCACAGATGTTCAGTTGGGTTTAGGTTTGGAGACATACTTGGCCAGTCCCTTACCTTACCTTCAGCAAGGCAGTTGTCATTTTGGAGGTGTGTTTGGGGTTGTTATGGTATTGGAAAACTGCCATGTGGCACAGTTTCCGAAGGGAGGGGATCGTGCTCTGATTCAGAATGTCACAGTACATGTTGGGATTCATGTTTCCCTCAATGAACCACAGCTCCCCAGTGCTGGCAGCACTCATGCAGCTCCAGACCATGATGCTACCACCACCATGCTTGCCTGTAGGCAAGAGAGAGTTGTCTTGGTGCTCCTCACCAGGGCGCCACCACACATGCTGGACACCATCTGAGCCAAACAGGTTTATCTTGGTCTCATGAGACCACAGGACATAGTTCCAGTAATCCATGTTATTGGACTGCTCATCTTCAGCAAACTGTTTCCAGGCTTTCCTGTGCATCAGCTTCAGAAGAGGCTTCATTCTGGGACAACGGCCATGCAGACCGAGTTGATACATTGTGCGGCGTGTGGTCTGAGCACTGACAGGCTGACCTCCCACTTCTTCAACCTCTGCAGCAATGCTGGCAGCACTCATGCATGTATTTTTTTAAAGCAACCTCTACGTATGACACTGAACACATGACACTCAACGTGGACTCGACCCTAGCGAGTCTCATTCTGAGTGGAACCTGCCCTGGAAAACCGCTGTATGACCTTGGCCGCCATGCTATTGCTCAGTTTCAGGGTGTTAGCAATCTTCTTATAGCCTAGGCCATCTATGTGGAGAGCAACAATTCTATTTCTCATATCCTCAGAGAGTTCTTTGCCATGAGGTTTCATGTTGAATATCCATTGGCCAGTATGAGCGAATTGTACCTAAAACACCAAATTTAACAGCCCTGCTCCCCCTTCACACCTGGAACCTTGTATCTCTAACCAGTCACATGACACCAGGGAGGGACAATGACACAATTCGGCACAATTTGGATGTTCACCGTGATGTGTACTCATTTCTGTTGCCAGCTATTTAGACGTTAATGCCTGTGTGTTGTTATTTTCAGAGGACAGTAAATCTGTACTGCTATACAAGCTGCACACTGACTACTTTAAGTTATATCCAGGTTTCATTTCTGTATATATTAACCGCAAGCTAACAAGCTTGTCATGATACAGCATTATGATATGACATGAAAATAATATACAATTGTTACAAATTCATTTGTAAAAATTACTTAAAACATTTTTACATTGACTTACATTTAAAGTTAAGAACTTTTTTTTTTCCTGTGACAGCAATGATACTTTTACCATTTGTAGTAAAAGATGTATAAGTACACAACATACACTACATATACGTTGAACAAACCATGTCAGTTAGCATGCTTTGCTGGTTGCTTGCAAATTGCACAAATTCGCACTAATACCAGTGCTTACACACCAACAAATAAACAAATAAGCACTGAGCTCATCCACTCTAAGCCCAGAATCACCTGACGCTCAGCATACACTTCAACCAGCAGAAGCACCCAGCAAATGTAAGCACTCATCGGGAAGTGGCGAATCCAGGCACGTCCGGCCGCAGTGGCTAGATTGAAATGGGCAGGTGTAGACACATGGCGCCTTGACCAGATTGTGAACCAATCACTGAGAGCTGACCACAGAATACAAATGCTATTGCAAGGTGTGGACAGAGCAGTGTCCTGCAAATATGTGCCTGCAACATATGCTGATCATGCCCATTGAATATAGTCAAAAATGTATTTATAATAATTACACTTTTCTAAAATTGACAAATATTCAGTTAATGTTTTAAAAAATTATGGGATAATTGGATTTTCTTTGACTAGGCAGCACATTAATTTACATACAGTGTTCCTGACAAAGAAAGGTAGAGTAACCTAACCCCACACTCTAGTAAAAGTACTGTTACTTAATTAAAATAATGATTAAATGTAACAGAGCAAAAACAAATACTCTGCTATGCACAAACCACCCAAAACTGGAATGAGAGAAATGGAGATGAAGAAGGAAAGTCGGACTCCTAACAAAACCTGGTAAACCAGCAAACTGCTTCCATCAGATAAACAGCACTTCATCTGTGAGAGAGAGGAGAAATTCAAGCTGCTTCAGATCTGAAAACATCCACAGGTGTTTCTGTCCATCTTTCTACTGTGAGAAGACCACTCAGTGCTGTGGATCTGAAAGGATGTGTAGCTGTCAAGAAAAGAAGACACATCAAAATAGAGAAGCTGAACAATGGACTGACCACCCCAGAGTCCAGACCTCAACACCTCTGAATGTGTTTGACTACTTCAGAAAATGATCAACCAGCTTCTAAGACTGAACTTTGGAAACTGAAACTGAAAGTGAGTCTCCTGAAAAGAATGGAAGCTGGAATAAAGGTGAAGAGTGGCTCACTAAACACTGAAACGTCTGATATTAGATTTTGTTATTGGGGCTACTTTGTAATTTTCTGTTAAATATGTTTTCTGTTTTTTTTTTTTCTGAAAAATTAATAACTTGGAGTTCATTTACACGGGAGTATAAAAGAAATAAATTAAAGGTGACCTTTCCACAGTACTGTATTCATTGGAGGTGCTGTATGAAGATGGTGGTATCATTGATCTCAATGGTGATTACATGGCTTTTGCTGCCCGGGTCCAGTGATAGTGGATCATGATAAAGCACATGGAACATTCTCCTTTTCCTTTACTTCACACCTGCTGACCGAGCTCTGCTGTGGAGACCAGCTGTGCACACAAAACACACAATGCTACAGTATCCAGCCTTAGACTGAAAATACTCACTTACCTCTCTCCCTGTCACACACACAAACACACAAGGGGGCGTGTAAGCGTCAGCCTTAAGTAAATATTAGGTAATTGTTATATCTCAATTACTGTATCCATCTTTCCAGTGGAAAAACAAATATTCAGCAAAGCTGATCACCTCAGATTCTTCTTTTATTCACTTACTTTTACTGTATGTGCATTTGTGAAGGGAGGCTTTTTACAACATTTTGGCAATGGTTCATATGCTTTTTCAGTGAAAAGTGAAAAATCCTCTACAGAGAACCCACTTAAATATGTTCTGCTAATTTTACAGCACAATTTCTATATATATTATACGGCTGTTGTCGGAACAAAACCTTGTACCTCCAAAAACTGCAACTTTACAGAAGAAGGAAACCAATACTTTACTTTTAATGGAAGTCAATGGAAAGTCATTTTGAGCCATTTCTTTTGGTTCGCTCATCAAAATTGCACACAATACAAGAAGCAGCAGGTACTTTCAAATTATGTCAAAAACTGTTTTATGTTTTATTTTTTAAAAACAGCAATAAAATAAGTAAATAAACAGTAATTATCCTCTAAAATGCGCAGAACTGTGTGATCTTTGTATGTGTCTATGTGTTAAATTATTTTCACTTAAACGTGTCATTTGACCAGGTGCACCCAAACTTTTGCATAGGACTGTATACTCTGTATTTTGGATGTAAGGAAATATATTTAGAATTTTACTGACAAGCCATCGCAAATATTGATGTACATCGCACATGTATTTTGAATACAGCAGGTAGTGCTGTCCCCTCATAGCAAGGAGGGTGTGGGTTCGATTCCCCAGCCGGGTAACCAGGTTCCTTTCTGTGTGGAGTTTGCATGTTATCCCCATGTCTGCGTGGGTTTCCACCCACAGTCCAAAGACATGCACATGTGAATTTGAGACATTAAATTGCCCCCAGGTGTGAATGTGTATGTCTGACTGGCGACCTGTCCAGGGCCTATCCTGCCTTCTGCCCAATGACTGCCAGGATAGACTCCAGCAACCCAGAAGGAAAAGCATTTTAGAAAGTGTGTTTGTGTGTGTGTGTGTGTGTGTGTGTCTAAAGCAAAACACATATCTCTAAATGAGTAACTTTACAGGAGAAGGCAAAACCTTTCCTAAGTTTTTTTCACATTTTGGAGCATTTCTATTGGTCCGTGACTGAGGTGTCCTTGAGCAAGACACCTAACCCCCAACTGCTCCCCGGGCGCCGTGGATAGGGCTGCCCACCACTCCGGGCAAGTGTGCTCACTGCCCCCTAGTGTGTGTATGTTCACTAGTGTGTATGTGGTGTTTCACTTCATGGATGGGTTAAATGCGGAGGTGGAATTTCCCCGTTTGTGGGATCAAAAAAGTATCACTTAACTTAACTTAACTTAACTTATTCATCGTAGAACTTCACAAAATGTTCAGATGAAGCAAAAAAATAAAAATCGAGATACATGGGGGAGGGGGGGGTGTTGGACAGCAATGGTATGCACATTCATATTTCTTTCATAAGGGTTCATATTAGGAATTATATTAAAATATGCAGTTCAAACTCCTTCTAAGGAAACACTGTATCTGAACACACAAACAATATGTGTGGAATTTTACTTATCCATGCAATAATCCATGTGAAAATCTAACACTTCAAATGTTTTTAAATTGAATGCTTGCAACACATTATAAACATTTGGACAGGAGCATGTTTACCAATGTGTTACATCACCTTTCCTTTTAACAGCACTTTTACATATTTGAGAATTGGAGACATGAAGTGATTAAGTTTTGAATTGATCAAACTGTCAGGCCAGTTTAGCACCCACACAAAGTATCTTTCTGTTTTCATGGTAAATTGAGCATGGAAGTCCCTGGCTGATTCGTACAGGATAAAGGATCTCTGAAATTTCCCCAGATGAGACTATATAACCCAGATTGAAACATCATTGTGCAGACATTTACATCAGCGTCCTGAGACAGGCACCACACTCTCGAACAACAACAATGCAATATGTGGCTAAATGACATATAGATTAGGGATGGGTAAAAAATATCACCAAACAAGGCAGAAAACGCACTGCCCTGTGAGGGGAACTTTCGAGATATTTTATTTTCCTTCTCCTTCTAAGTTGGTCATCACCAAAAATATGGATTTCGGCAGTTTTGTCATGAACCCGAGGATTAAGGGTCAAATTGAGCTTCATCTGATGGTCTTCACAAAAAAGAAAATAAAGGGAAGCACCATTTTATACGAAGCCGAATTCAGCTTCTTTTTCGCCAGCTTAAGTGGTACAGCAGTTACTCAATTCGAACAAGAAGCTAGCAAATAAGAAATGGGTGTGAATAGGAAAGTTTAAGATGGAATGGGAAAATTCTAACAATAATTTGGTGAATAAGAAGCCAACTTTAGCTTTGTCCATTTCCTATTACCCGGATTTCTTATTACGTTACTGAAATGTGGATTTAAGCAGTACAAATACTGTTAATACTGCCTACTCTAAGCAGCAATTAGCTCTGAATTTGGCAAATTATGACCTATAATCCATTCTGGATTCATTACTTATCAAACTTATAAAACCAAAAGACATGGCAGATTTGTACTGGCTTAAAATCATGGAGCTTGTGGGATAGTCACTGAAATTATGTCATGTCCTCATGTAATACTAATCCAGCTCAAATAGAGCTTTGAAATTGCTTCTGTCTGTAATGTTTTGAAATGTGTTCAATTTCAGAATCAGTGTATGTTTATTTAAACAGTGAAGGTAAAATATGAATTATCTTGTGTTTTCATTTGAATACACATTAAAATGGTTATACAAATCATTTCTTTCTGTTTGTATCTGCATTTCACATACTGTCCCAACTTCGTTGGAATTGGATTTGTATATGAAGAACGAGCAATTACTATGAATGGGACTACCTACAATCAAATCAACTGTTCAATTAATCACCCCGGGTGAACAAATTAATTTGTTTGAATGAAACGCATTCACTTTGAAGTTGCTTTTAAATATTGGTTTTAATGGTTCAGATCATTGACATTAGTTAAACCAACTGACTAAGATGCACATTGGTGCATGCAGAAAAAAAGTCTTGCCGTAGGGTCTTTCAACTTCAGTCTAAAATCATAAATCTCTAAATCATGATTTTAAGATGTTAACAAATCAGAAGTGTCACTGGCTATATTTCTAACAAAATTACTCTGCGTGGGATTAACAGCCTACAGAAAAGTCATGAAATTTCTGCATAGCTGAAATAGGATCTAACTGTATGTCTTGTCTTCATTTACCAAAAAAAAAAAATCCATCCATCCATTTTCTAAGCCGCTTCTCCGTCAGGGCCGCGGGGGGGGGGGGTGTGTGGCTGGAGCCTATCCCAGCAGTCATCGGGCGGAAGGCAGGATACACCCTGGACAGGTCGCCAGTCCATCGCAGGGCAGACAGACAAACACAGACAGTCACTCACACATTCACACCTAGGGGCAATTTAGCACATCCAATTGGCCTGACTGCATGTCTTTGGACTGTGGGAGGAAACTGGAGAACCCGGAGAGGACCCCAGAACGGACCCTGATCACCCGGCCGGGGAATCGAACCCAGTCCCTCCTTGCTGTGAGGCGCCCAAATACACACACACACACATTTTCTAAGCTGCTTCATCCTCAGGGTTGCAGGGTGTAAATCATACAGTGAGATTTAAAGCGCAAATTTTGAATGATCCTTTTCCCCTGTATTTTAAAAGATGCCTGCAAATCAGTCATTCATGTGCAGTTAATGCTGTCCTTTTTTTTTTTATCACACAAAGCCTCACCTTTGATAACAATTTTTCCTGAGGCGAATACAAAAAGTGTGGTTCCAGCTACGGTCGTATCGTAGACTAACCCAGGATCATTTTCTGGTCCACATCTGCAACAAAAACACGAAGATCATTTTCATGCTCAGGCCTTTAACGTCTAGGCCAATTTGATTATATCCAGTGTTTTATTTAAACTATTAAACAAAATGATGTAAAATATAGTATCGTTAGTGTGGTGATGATAAGTACATCTATTTAATTTGATGATGAGTATCTATTTAAAGGCAAACCTGCAGTAGGGGTTATAGTTGGGTTCAAGGTTTCCAAAGTGGAGGGGGAATGGGAGCCCATACAACTCACAAAAAAAAGTTTCATGAAGGTTGACTCCGACACAAAATCCCAGGCGATGTATTTCCCGCATGCATTCCATGGCTGCCAGGCAGGCATTGCACTCACTACAGGAATGAAAACACAAAGGATGCAAATTTTTTATTGGTGGTTATTGGCTTTTTTGTTTGTTTGTGTTTGTACAAAGCCCCATAGCTAACAAAAACTCTTCCTGTATGCCTGAAACATGTTCCAAAAAGTTGGGAAAGGGGCAATTAAATACCAGGAAAAAAACTACTTAAACAACTAATGCAATCAGGTTTTGGTTTAAGAGAAGCATCCAGGAAAGGCTGCATCCTCGATGAGCAAGGATAGCAAGAAGTTCACTGTAAAAAAATCATTCATGTGTGTAAAGGGCAAGTTGTGAAAACCACAACTGAATGCCTGTGACCTTTGACCCCTCAGATGGCACTGCATTAAAAACTGGCATGTTTCCGAGATGGATATCACTGCATGGGTTTGAGAATACTTTGAAAAACCATTGTCAAAGAACGTCATTGTCACTGTATACTCATATGTTAGTAAGCACTGTACTATGCACAGGAGAAGCCACATATCAGCAATGTCTAGAAACACTGCCGACTTCTCTGGGTTCAAGCTCATGTCAAATGAACTGATGCTCAGTGAAAAGGTGTATTGTGGTGTGATGTCTCAACCTTTCAGATTGTTTATGGAAATAATGGCCGTTGTTAAAGGATAAGTGATGTAACACAGTGATAAACATGCTCCCGTCCCAACTTTTTTGGAATGTTTTGCAGACATCATATGTGAACCAAGCATATATTTAAAAAAACAAACAAACAATAAAGTTTATAAAGTAAAACATCAAATGTCTTGTTTTTGCTAATTTTTTTTAGTTTTTTCAAATTAAAACAGGTCAAACTACTTTGGAATTGTGTTTTGCCTTTGTTAGCTTATATCTCAGAAGCTAAGCTTGTAATCTATATTAATTGTCACCCCAGGGATTTGCAAAAGATTATGTGATGTATTAGTGTAATGCCTGCTGGAACACATTGTGAGAGAACATTTATGAAGAAAAACGATGTAAAATCATGAATTCTGTCAAACATTGAGTTCTTCTTTACCACAATCACCTTTGGCTTATTTGTGGGGGTGGAGAGTTAGTTCAAACTGAGCTGAACAGAAAAGGGCTTCTTTCATACTTTTTGTAGAGAGAAGCATTGTTACCTTCCGGCCCCTTCGCACAACAATATCCATGATTCAAAAATCCAAGCAGTCACTCCAGATCGTTCTAGGCTAATTTTGACTGCAGGGCAATTCTGAAAACAATAACAGCAAATATATAAAGTTATTTGCCAAGAAAGTATGTAGCTAGAACCATGAACACTCAAAGAACAATGAAACGCAATGGGTGGGTATGTGCCGTTTAATTTATGACATTTAAATTAAAAGAGAGATTGGGTGGCATTAGCCACATGGTAAAGGATATTAATGTAAATTAAATTAACTTGGTCTTGTCTTGGTCTGGACTTCATTTGGTCTCTGTCTCTTATCTGTCTTGACATCATTTAGCCTTGGTTTTTTCTCGGTCTCAACATCATTTGGAATCTGTCTTGTCTTGGTCTCCACATTATTTGGCTTGAGTCTTCTTTCAGTCTTGACATCATTTGGCCTAAGTCTTGTCTCGGTACGGGACATCATTTGGCCTGTGCCTTCTCTTGGTCTCAACATTATTTGGACTCTGTCTTGCCTCAGTCTCAACATCATTTGGCCTCAGTCTTGTCTTGGTCGGGACATCATCTGGCTGCATTCTTGTCTCAGTCTCTGCATCGTTTGGCTCCATCCTCTCCATTTGTACTCAGCCTTATCTTGGTCTGGACATCATTTGGCCTAAGTCTTGTCTCAGTCTCAACATCATTTCACCTCAGTCTTTTCTCAGTCTAGACATCATCTGGCTTCAGTCTTGTCTCTGTCTTGACACCATTTGCCCTCAGTCTTGGATCAGTCTCAACAACATTTGGACTCGATCTTGTCTTAGTCTGGACATTATTTGGTCTCTGTCTCCTCTTGGTCTCCAAGTCATTTAGCCTCAATCTTGTCTCAGTCTGGCTTAAGCCTTATCTCTGTCTTGACATCATTTGGCTTCAGTCTTTTCTCAGTCTTGACATCATTTGGACTTAGTCTTGCCTCATTCTTGGCATCATTTGGCTTCAGTCTTCTCTCAGCCTTGATATCATTTGCACTCAGTCTTGTCTCAATGTGGACGTCATTTGTCTTCAGCCTTTTCTTCATCTTGACATCATTTGACCTCAGTCTTCTCTCAGTCTTCACATTGCTTGACCTTAGTCTTCTCTCAGTCTCCACATCATTTGGACTCGGTCTTCTCTCAGTCTCCACATCATTTGGACTTGGTCTTCTCTCAGTCTCCACATCATTTGACGTTAGTCTTCTCTCAGTCTCCACATCATTTGGACTCGGTCTTCTCTCGGTCTCCATATAATTTGACGTGAGTCTTCTCTCAGTTTCCATATCATTTGGATTCAGTCTTCTCTCAGTCTCCATATAATTTGGACTCAGTCTTCTCTCAGTCTCCATATAATTTGGACTCAGTCTTCTCTCAGTCTCCACATCATTTGGAAAACCCTCATTCCCTCATTTTAAGGCTAGTTTTGAGAACAGTTTAGAGGGTAACTGAAATATATAAAAATTGCGGTGTCTTTAAATATAATTTTTAGTGCCTACGATTTTATTACTTTGAACTGATCAGTACATGATAAAATGAAAAATGCAACAATAAGAGAAACAAAGTTTAAAATGAATCATATACGTGCAGGTCATGTACTTCTATTGTGATAAAATCATATGTTGGAAAGATCCCTTTTGTCTTAAATGCAAAATTTGTAGCATTAAAATTATCCACTAGTGTACAAGTCTTAAGTCAGGATCATACGTGCTGTTTGTTTTTGTTGCTATTGTATCCAGGTCAAGCCCATGTGCCGTTTCCAGCTTCAACACAGCACTTTAGAGTGAGCCAAACACAACTTTGTATTGATCATCTTTAAACAACAGCTCACAAAAATAAACAAAACCTAGTACAGAATACTATTCTGTTACAAGTCACATGATCAACAATAGAGAAGACAGGTGAATTCATAATATCGGTGGGACAGCAATTACTGCAGGAGAGACCAAGGATTGAGGAGAGGTGTTGAGGGCAACATCCAGTTCTGATGTTTTTTTTTTTGCTAAATCAACACTTCAAAATGTTAAAGAAATTAACACAACTACCAACTAAAAAAGAGAGAAACTGGCAAAATGTAAAACAAATTAAACTAGTATAAATAATAAAGCAGGGCAGTTTTTAAATGAACTATCATCAACTAATCAAATTGTCTTTAAACCTAACAATAAAACATACAAAAACAACCTCACATTATTTTTACATGTTCCAGTTATACTTTGAGTTCTAGCATGGCACTAAAACATTTGATTGATTTTCAATATATTTCTTACTGAATATCTCTTCTGCCTTTTCCACAATTTTAATTGTAGTTGCGCTCAAAAAGATTACACAAATACACTAAACGGACCATGGAAAATGGATGTTGTTATTACATAGCAAACTGGAGCATTTTAATTTTCATTAGCATAATGTCTTACATTTTTCAACCACAGCTGCAAAAGATAGAGAAGTAAAATACCTGCCTAACAAAGTCTGTCACTGAATGAGATTATTTACTGAATGACATTTTAAAAATGGGCTAAGCTGCATTTATATTTATAATGAGTTATTTGAAATATGCCTGAATTTCAAGTAGACAAAACTTTATTAAAGTCTTATTACTCATTCATATTTACTCCCAAACCAATCATATTTATTCAGTTGGTTAATTGTTTGCCTTAAATAAGCTTTAAAAAAACTTGTGTCCAGTCAAAAGCTATGCATCCTTGAACTGATGCAAATCCTCTTTATATATATATATATATATATATATATATATATATATATATATATATATATATATATATATATACACACACACACATATATATATATATATATATATATATATATATATATATATATATATATATATATATATAGCCCTGTGATGGACTGGCGACCTGTCCAGGGTGTATCCTGCCTTCTGCCCGATGACCGCTGAAAAAAGAAGACGTTTTCATTATTTAACATTTACAGGCCACCAGGGCCCTACTCTGAATTTATAAAAGAATTTAGTGACTTCGCTGCAAACCTGGCTGTGTGCAATGATAAAGTAATAATTGTAGGAGATTTTAATATTCACTTTGAGAGGGTAGATGACCCATTAAAAAGGGCATTTACCTCAATCCTAGACTCTGTTGGTTTTACCCAAAATGTAACAGGGCCGACACACTACTGTAGTCATACGTTAGATTTAGTTTTGACACTAGGTCTTAACATAGATAAGCTTAATATTCTACCACAAACCACAGCGATCTCCGACCATTACCTAATTTCATATGAGCTACGACTTAGCCATAATATATATACGTCCCCTCGTTATTCAACAAAGCGCTCAATAAAACCTTCTACTGCCCTACAATTTATAGAAAATCTCCCAGAGTTATCAACCCCAGTCTCCACTGCATCAGACCCAATGGAACTAGATTTACTAACCGATTTTTTAGAAAAGACTTTACGATCCACTTTAGAAAATGTGGCCCCACTTAAAATAAAAAGAATAAGGCAGAAAAAGCTCGCCCTGTGCTGCCGTGTCTGTGTGTCCTTCTGGTTCTCTCCTTTTAGCTAAGCAGTCATAGTCAGATCTGCCGGAGTCATTAGTCACACTCTGTTTACGTACAAACGGACAGAATAAAACTAATTCCATCTCCCTGCTTCCTTTCCAAGTATACAATCACCCACATGTCAGGCTGGACACTGAAGGACGACCAACTGCTGAGCCCTCCTGCTACCCACTTCAGACCAGCTGCCCACACCCCAGCTGCCACCACCTGCCTTGGACTAGCTGCCCACCCTACACTGATGTTCTCATAGACTCCCAGCTAATCCTACTACCAGTATCACTGCTATTAATATTAGTAGTATAATCACTTGTAGGTAGTTTGACCAGAGGAGGATGGGTCCCCCCTGGTGAGCCTGGTTCCTCCCAAGGTTTCTTCCTCAGTTCTGAGGGAGTTTTTCCTTGCCACTGTTGCCCCTGGCTTGCCCACCGGGGGGGTTTTGTACATTTTTACACTGCTGATTTGATTTGAATTGATTTGATACTCCCAATACTTGTATTCTGATACATTCTAACCATGAACACTGGCCTACTGACATGTTCAATATATATATACAAATATTTTACAATAAACAACATTTTACACGGACATCCATCTAATATCAATACCCATTGTTACTGATATGCCATCTCTACTAGCATCACATAAAAGCTGCAGAAGGAAGTAATACGAGCAGCACTGTTCCTGTTCTGCAGGTTTGGCAAATATATGTTTATATACACTTATTAATATTAATTATTGTTTATTAATTATTATTGATTAATATTAAGCATGTCTGGCTCTTGCTGTAATGAGACAGAACTTGTCAAATGTGTGCGGACAAAAACAACAAGTAAGCTTTACTGATGTCAGAGTTATGCAAAGACATGGTCAAAAAACAGGCAAAGAGTGGAAGCAGAATAAAATGAAAATAGACAAACATAACAAATGGAAAATTCCAAGGTAAACACAGTCCAAGAGAAAGGAGACAAAAAGGAAAAGTTGAAAAATATTGGTAAAGGTTAGACGCACAGGATATACTCAGAAAAAAACACAGTAGAAAGTTTCAAAACAGAATCGAAAACTTTGCAGTGACACAATAGGAGTTACAGTACGCAGGTGAAGCTAAACTGACGACTGTGTTGTCAGAGTCTCATGATCTCCCAGGGTGTTCTGGGAAACTTCTGTGTTAGCTCAGCCAGCTTGTAAACCATTCTACACAGAGGTTTAGCATAAGCAGCACACTGAGGGCCTAAAAGTAAAAAGACCTCCCCAGGATTTTATTCCAGATGCCTAGACAGCTCTACCATTTGTTTGAGATCATAAGAGAGTTCCAGGCAGTTGGAGCAAAATTTTTAGATTCTGGTCTTGAGTAAAGTTGCTTACTTTAAACATTTGTATGATTTGTCCTATTAGGTTTATCTCATTATAAGTAATGAATATAAAATACTCTAAGAATTTAAACCGTCTTACATCTGCCTTAAAAGGACACTTCAGTTAAAACCACCTTCTGATAGTGTGACTTTTCAAAACCTGCTTTGGGATAGATTTTTGGGAGTGGGCTATCTGGAATATGTTTTTTATTTATCTCTTTTATTGTTTGGGTTGACCAACTTGATTGCATTTTGTAAATGTGAACAAATATATATATATATATATATATATATATATATATATATATATATATATATATATATATATGCCTACAACACACTCAAAAAGGTTGGGACAGAGGCAAATATAAGAGTAAAAAGTTTATAGAACATTCAAGTTACACCATTTTGAAACATTATACTAATGACTGGGTATAAAAAGAGCATTCACCAAAGGCTCAGTGGCTTTACCACTTTGTGCCAAACTTCATGAGAGAATTGTCAAACCGTTTAAAAACTACATTTCTCAATGCAAGTTTGCAAAGAATTGAGGTCTTTTCTCATCTACCACACATGATATTGTGAAATGATTCAGGGAATCCTGAGAAGACTCTTGTCCTGCATAGGGCAAGGCCGGATATGTCTTTCAAGCCTTCGGACGGCATTGCATGAGAAATCGTCATGCTACTGTGTTAAATATAACCACAAGGGCTCATGAATTCTTTGGAAAACTGTTGTCATTTAACACCGTCTGCTACTGCATCAAGAAATGCAACTTAAACTCTAAGTCTGGTTGCCTTGACTTACATTAAAAGTTAAGTAGGCTTCTTCCTTTTGCTGTAAAGTTACCATTTTGGACATATGAGGTTTTTTCCGACAGCAGCCATGTATAGTGTGGTTTTGCTTTCACTACTGAGAGTTAGCCATGGGATGTTTAGACATCATTCATTGTAAAAATACATGATATGTGATTACTAGTTAGAAACTACACTAAATATTTAAGCTATAATAAATAATACACTTGCATTTTTGACAATTACACATACTTCTGTTTAATTAAGCTTGAGTGTGTTAAGAAATATATGCATTCAAGGTTTATTTAATACAGTATTATTTCAATTATCTTACTTTAAAAATGTTACTTTCAATGACAGAGATGTATTTCCGTTTTTTAGCAGACATGTATATCACTGTTGTTGGAACAAAGCCTTGTTTTTGTGGTTTTTCAGTTGTTATCATAATTTGAAAATGCCTGTTGCCCTTTACATTGTGTGTAATTTTCATGATGAATGAACCAAAAGAAACAGCACAAAATGACTTGTAAAAAACTCTGGTTCCATTGACTTACATTCAAAGTAAGGTAGGTTTTTTACCTCTCCTGTAAAGTTATCATTTTGGAGATGCAAGGTTTTTTACAATATGTTGCTTGTTAAAATGTTTTAACATGTTTATTCCAACTTTTTTTGATTATTTCACATAAAAACAAAATGTATTGAGCCTTGCTCTCCCCTATCCAGGGTATGGTTACAGTTGCTAGGCTATGAAGAAACAGCTGGATAAACCCATCTGTAACAGGGCCACCCTGAGGCAGACCAGTGCTCCTGTTAAGAGATAAGACTACCAAAGACAGAAGTCCACTGTTTTTTGGGTGAAACCGACTGAACGCTGGTATTTCTCTGAATTAGCGTTTGAGTGAAACAGTGAGCGTTTTCAATACTGTAATCTAAATTAGTATCCAGTGGTTTTGTTTACTGTTCAAGTTTGCCCTCTAATGTCCATTCTGGTCATTCCCCAAAGTGCTGACCAGGTCATAAATTCTTCAAATTTTGTATCGAATGCATAAATGCCGCTAGTCAAACTAAGGGAATATCTGCTAGCCTTGCTGGAGGATAGCTAGCCCAGTTTTCTTAGATTCTCTCACTCTCAGTACCAATCAATCAACTTCAGGTGTATTTTACAAGCGAATAAATCAAATCCTTTTTTTTTTCTGGCAGATGCTCAAAAAAAATGCTTTACATCAGTTTTCATGTATGCCACAAATTCCCAAATGTCCAATAATGTATTCATAAAGGTGACAAAGAATAATATTGGGCAGTTACGGTCATTATTCCGATGTCTTAGTTAATAGCCACAAGGCAAGTTTCCATGTGAGGGGTTTTTTGAAAAAGTGACTTAGTTGATGGACATTTTATTTCATTTAAATCATTTCCATATTTATAACTTTTAAATTTACCTTGTTGAATGACAAGAGCTGCTGTTTCTGTCGCTTAGACTGTCAGACATTTCCAAGCGAATGAAAAAAGCGAAGGACCTCCCTACTTTTGGGAGTCATATGCAATGAGCTGAATTACAGAGTAATGCAAGGTAACACTGCTTGTGTATAAATCCTCAAACTATTTATCAAATTATGTTCTGATAATATTGCAAGCCCATAAAGTGCAAGTCATAAAATCTTATTTTATTCTGTGCTGATCACAAAATGACAGGTAACTGCAAAAATGCTAGTAAAGAGTGAGTCAAACTGAATGCACATGAGGGACAGAAGTGGCACGTTCCACTGTAAGAGATGTAAATCTTTCTGTACACTGTAATGAGTCTTCTGAGAATGTTATAATGGAATGAGCCTAAAGGAAGAAGTAAGAAAAGAACATTTAATTTAATTCTGCACTGTGTCGAGCGGAGAGAGTGACAGTTTGCAGCAGGGATGCTTTGCACATTCAAAATCAGCTTATATATATATATATATATATATATATATATATATATATATATATATATATATACAGTACTGTGCGAAAGTCTTAGGCACCTAAGACACATTTTCAAAATCTATTTATTTGTGTAGTATGTGTTTATTTGCTTAGAAAAGTGTTCATATAGAATATAGAATAATTAATTAATAATGATTATATTTATTTATATATATATATATATATATATATATATATATATATATATATAATAAATAGTGATTTTATGGATGTTAGTGTGTTTGTTTAACCATTTCCAGGCCTCTCCTCGAGGAAGCCCAGTATTATATGTAGTTAAAAAGCAGCTCCTGGTTTGACCAATCAGTGCTCATTAAATTGTGCTCATGACGTAATTGATGATATTAACGAGTCTCTGTGGCGGCTGTGAAGGTGTCAAGGAAAAATATAGACCCAAGAAATTCTTGTTACTTTTCATTGTTTTTATGTATGTTTTATATTTGAATTATGAATGTGACTTTATTCTAATGTATATTGTGATAAACTCACCACTGAAGGTCAATTGTTTAAAAATTTGCTTAGATGCCTAAAACTTTTGCATAGTCCTGTATATATATATATATATATATATATATATATATATATATATATATATATATATATATATACCCTTCTCTCAGAGCGCTATTGCACCTCTAATATGATTTTGTCACATGTTTTGTCTTCATTTATACTGTTGGTTTCCTCATTTTCTGCCTCCTGTGCCACACCTCTAGCCTTTAGCTTTAGCATTTAGCCATTAGCCATTGCCTATAGCTTTTGCTCTAGCCTTCAGATTTAACCTTTAGCCATTAGCCTTTTGAAATAGCTTTTGCCCTAGTCTTTAGCTTTGGCCTTTACACAATAGGTTTTGAATATAACTTTCAGTCTAGCCTTTAGCTTTAGCCTTCTGACATTAGCATTAAAAAACAGTTTCTGCATTAGCATTTAACTTTAGCCTTTAGACATTAGCAATTGCCTATAGCTTTTCCTCTAGCAATTTACCTTTCACCATTAGAATTGAATTTAGCTTTTGCCCTAACCTTTAGCTTTAGCCTTTGGACATTCACCTTTAAAAATAGCTTTTGCCCTATCCATTAGCCATTAGCTATTGCCGACAGTTGTTGCCCTAGCCATTAGCTTTTAGATTAGCTGTTAGCCTTTAGCCTGGCATTGTCCTTCAATTGTGCTCCCTTGTTCAGTGTACCCACTATTGTAATCTATTGCTTCTATCTCGTGATCCTTACATTATTCCTAGAGCATTCTGTCTTCTTATTGTGTTAGATATGATGTAAACTAGTTAAGTGCAGGACCCTGGATGTCAACCCAATGTTCAAGTATATTATCGTGCATAAATGGAGCAAACTTGTTGACCATAGGCTTAGATGGACTGTACACATAGATATTAAAATGATCTCAAATTAAAATTATGTCAGATAATATGTCAGATGCTATTCTTAGGTTATAGAAGTGTGTAGGAAAATTTTTGCCCACCATTGGGCTCTGGCCTTTTAAGAGGCCTCATTCAACTGAAAAAGTTACAGAGAAAAGGAGAGAAAGTTCCAAAAAGTGGCTTGACTCACTGACACTGAGCCATGTTTGAGTCCAGACTGTGTTATAAAAAAGTCATTTAGTATAAAAGTTTTATTTGAGCGTGATCTTATATTGACCAGGGCCATCCTCACAGAAGGAAAAAGCAGTGTCCAGAGGGGAAGAGTGTTCCAGTTTTCAGAGATTTCCATGGTCCACTCTTCCTCTGAAGGTGCAAGGTCTTGCTGGGAAATACTGGCAGGGGCATAACGGTGTTTGGTCCAGGAAAACAGACTGCAGTGAAGCATAGCTCGGCTCTACTATGTGCTTTTCGTCAGGGACCAACAAACAACAAACACAGAGTTCGAAAGCCAGGTTGTTTCAGAGGCATTGCCCAGACGTCTTCCAGTCCTCACCAAGATGCTCCTCTCTTGTCCTAGTTTCTGTAGCTTTACATTATGTGCAAAGGTCAGCAAAGTAAACAAATGTCTGTGGGTATCAGCGAGAGTGAAAAACGTTTGTCCCTCCAGGGTACCAATTATGTAAGTCCACAACAGTGGCTGTTAGATTCAGGCTACTCTGCAACTGTAGACCAGGACGTAGTAGACTCTGGATGAAGACACAGACACAAAAGACTACTCATGGCACAGCTAGAATGAAAAAGGAGTGGTGGCTTGCTGACAAACACTCTGGCTCCAGTTATGACAACTGACAGTTTCAAACACTAGAATGCAAAGGCGTATATGTAGAAAAGAATTTGAATGAACACATGCAAGGGCTTATACTTATGTCAAAGCTCACATATAAGGTAAGCCAAGATGCAGTGCATGCCTGTTCAAGTCCGAGGGATGTCCTGCATAAGTGGGAGTGCCACCTTGCATCATTCACTTCATCCATCCCCTTTCTCCCAGGGCAAAAACAGCAGGGTGTGGAGCAAGTCCGTGGAGAAAAAGAGGCTAAAATATGGTGTGTGTCACTGCTATACACCCTGTGAAGCCTGAAACAATGATTTAAAAGTCAGAGGAGTCAGGGAGTAAGTTTTTCAGACCATGTTGTACATCTTAATGTACACTGTATTGCCAAAAGAAATCATTGAATTCAGATGTTCCAGTCACTTCCATGGCCACAGATGTATAAAACCAAGCACCTAGGCCTGCAGATTGCTTCTACAAACATTACTGAAAGAATAGGTCACTTTCAGGAGCTCAGTGACTTCCAGCGTGGTACCTTGATAGGATGCCACCTGTGCAACAAATCTAGTCATGAAATTTCCTCACTACTAAATATTCCACAGTCAACTGTCAGTGGTATTATAACAAAGTGGAAGCGATTGGGAATGACAGCAACTCACAAAGTGGTAGGCCACATGAAATTACGGGGTCAGCAGATGCAGAGTGTGCAGAGGTCGCCAACTTTCTGCAGAGTCAACCACTGGACTCTAGAGCAGTGGAGACTTGTTCTCTGGAGTGACGAATCACACTTCTCCATTTGGCAATCCGATGGACGAGTCTGGGTTTGATGGTTGCCAGGAGAACGGAACTTGTCTGACTGCATTGTGCCAAGTGTAAAGTTTGGTTGAGGGGGGATTATGGTGTGGAGTTGTTTTCCAGGAGTTGAGCTTTCCTCCTGTAATGAAGAGCTAATCACATCAGACCTGTGTCTGAAGAGCAAAGTGCTTTTGAAATTGTAATTTGGAGGCAGATGAGGGTGAAAGTAAGAAAAGCATGGACTCTCTGAAACAAGGCTATGAAAAACACTGCAAAAGACAAACCACAGTGGTGTTGCCATGGTGCGGGTAATCCAGATGGACTCTAATGCCCAGAGTTAGAAACCATAACCAGCTGGGAGTCCACTGCAGACTAAAATTTTTCGTCAAAAGAAAAAAAAAGTTAACCCTTTGATGTTTCCTTGTTGTTTTGCTATTTGATTTACCTTTCATATTTATTAACATGTTATAACACAGTTACACAGTTAAGTACATTTACACTTAAAGTACATGCTGTATCAATAAAGAAAAATCTCAAAAAAAGGCAAGTACATTTTAAAAGATGTGTTTCTCAAAAACAAGAATGCAGTCGCAATCAATATCTTTTCATTAGACTGAAATACAAACAAATAAACACAAATAAACATAAATGTAGGATGGATTGCAACATTTGACTGTTTATTAGTCTGAATCAGAGAACTAAATCAATGAATGAGTGCAGGTTTATTTATTTATTTATTTACTACTTGTTCACATACTGGCTTAAAGATGTATGTGCCCTAGGCTAAATCTATGTTTTATGAGTGCGTGTTTGTTGAATTTAACACACTTGAAGAAAAAAAAATGCATTAGCATGTTCTTAAGTTTAGACACATAATAATTTCAGTGCTTCAGCCCTACATTACACTTCATCACAAAGATGACAGCATGTAATCTGCCTGCTTTAAGATAAAATACAGTATAAATAGAGCTCTTCCAGCCTCAGTAGGATTTCCATTCACTCTCACTCTGAGCACAACCTTACTTTCTCAAATAGTCCATTTCCAACGACTTAGATTGTTTTAAATCAGCTACAAAGCAATCACACTCAAACTTCACTTGCATTGATTGCCACACTCAAAGTCATCGGCCAGGATCCTTCACCTCATTACACCCCTTAATTGATCTCGTCTCTGTCTAATCAACTCGGAGGCATATTAACTGCTCTTTTTTTGAATATGTTTCCCAGATGATTCTGAAGGCTCACGCTTGCTTCTAAGTCTCATCAGTATTTATTGACTGTTTTGATACTCCATGCTCATCCGGTGCGTGAAGTTTATTCCAATTTCTGCTCTTTCTGGGGAATCCATTCCAGAATATTCCTTTTACTTCACTTTTTTCTGCCATGGCCCTGAAGCCTTTGTTGCGTTTAAAAAGCATCATTCAGCATTGGTGGACAATAAATATTTCACTGTTGTCTCATACAGTGCATGCAAGATGAATTTTCAGTTTGCCTTGTGGCGCCGCAGCAGTTCTGACTGAAAGACGACAGTATAGAGAAGAAAAGGTTAAACATGAATTTTATATACAGTAGGTGGGCGTCTGCAGTGTTGAATCAGCATGAGAAAGCATGTGCACAAGATAATATCATGCACTATATGGACAAAAGTATTGGGACAACTACACATAACACCTACAGGAGCTTTTAAGATGCCCCATTCTTCCATCAGACTGCTGATTCTCCACAGAATACATTTCCACTTTTCCAGAGAGCAGTGGTGGTGTGCTTTACTCCACTCCATCCAATGCTTGGTATTGTGCATTTTTTTCTTAGGCTTGTGTGTAGCTGCTCAGCCATGGAAATCACTTTCATGAAGCTCCTGATTGCATTCAGAGGCAATTTGAACTCTTTAGTGGGTGTGTGTGGTCTACTGCTTCATGGTTAAGACATTGTTCCTCAAAGGTGCTTCCATTTCACAATAACAGCACTTACGGTTGTCTGGGGCAGAGCTAGCAGGACAGGAATTTGCCAAACTTACTTTTGGCAGTGGTGGCACCCTGTGACAGTGTCATGTTTAAAGCCAGTGAGCATTTCAGTACAATCCATTCTGTTATCAGAGTTCGTCCATCTCAAATGTGTGCTCGATTATATCCACCTGTTAGCAATGAGAGTGGCTGAAACACCTGAACTCAATAATTAGGAGAGGTGTCACAATACTTCTGTCCTAGCTTTTTTCTGAATTTTTGGGGTAAAAATCAAGCATTAGAAACAGAAGCTACAGTTGTCGTGAAACAAGGCCAAACTCAGTTAAGTATGGCAGCTTCTACAAAGGGGAATTCCAGGGTATTTTAAAAAAATTTACATTATTAAATTGTTTGATTGGCCATCCCAAATGCCACCTCAGAATTTCTGCTATATCATTGGCTCCTGCCTCACTGTGGGGCAGGTGTTGTGCCTCTAAGAGGAGAGTTGTTTCAGTATCAGCGATCAGAAGAACAACTGTCCAGCTTCTCTCCAACGCTCTCCAAAATGATCATAAAATGATGTCTCAGGCATCAGGCAGTGCATTCATAACCACTTCTTGCATTTCCTTTCTGTGAGGGAGGCTCCTATCACCACCACTGTAAAGAAATCTTAGTTTCTCTAGAACAGAGCATTTCAGACTAAACCACTCTGAATGACATTGTTTACATCTCAACCACTGAATACCTGGAATTTTTGAAAAGATGATGGAATTTCCTTCGGGATCAATAAAGTATCTATCTATCTATCTATCTATCTATCTATCTATCTATCTATCTATCTATCTATCTATCTATCTATCTATCTATCTAAAAACTCAAAAATTAAAATAAAGCTCAAAAGCATCAGTATTGGCAGGAAAAAACACAATTTTCTTTATTAAAGATTAAGGCTTATCAGCAAACAAGTGTTAATCTGAGTTGGCCAAGGCAACAATTGACTAACTAAAAAACATAATTTTGTACTTTCCTGGGCAAGGAGGGGTCATCACCTGGCTTCTCCTCGCCTCTCCCACATTTTCAATATCTTTTCATTTTTAAAGCCTTATTTCCAAACTGTAGATTGATTTTTTGATCATCTTTCACGTCATTATTCACGTCATTAATAACAGCATCACTTTTTTCTCATCATGGATTCTCCCATTATTTTCAATCCAAAAGGTAACATATTAAAGACAAAATCACAGGCCAAGGCCACAATCAGGCCTAGGCCTTTAAACTTTATTCACTTCATGTATTACTTTGATTTAATATGGTCACAACTAAGTCTCACTACATATGTCATTATCATCATGGTCATCATCATCATTTTCATTTATATAGCTCCTTTCCCATGCTCAAGAATGCTTTACAGTCAGAAAGAATCAAAATACATAATCAACAATACATACCACAGAACACACACACACACACACACACACACACACACACACACACGGTTCCTACAGCTAGTGGATGGGATTTCACTGATCACAATATAGAGCCACTTAGCCTGGAAAGAGTCCCTAGCCATGAGGGAAAGTCTCACATCTCAACTGTGTTTTCCTGCAGCCGAACACCACCAGTCCACGCGGCCCATAGATGCAATGCAGTGTCACCAAAGTGGCTGCCCCAAGCAGTCTCTTAGGCTGGCAGCCTGAGAGACCTTGTAGCTGCAGCGCAGCATCAACGAAGCAGCCAGGCTGGATTGCAGTGTCAGGTCCCCAATCCAGAGAGCCTCATAGCTGAGATACAGCACCACCCAGTCAGCCCAAGGAGCCTCTGAGCCACGCTTGGAAAATCGCTCTCTCTCGTTATCTCAGTGGATATGACGGCAAACTCCTCAGCCAACAGGGCAACATCAAAACATTCACATATACAAAACGAAACAAATGAAAAACTGATGTAAAGCAGCACACACACCACACACGCCAGCACACACACATATGTGCTTTTCTCCTTCAAAAACATTGTTATACTTATACAGAACAAACAGGTTCTTCTCTGTGTGTATGCCTCTCCTAGGTGAGCACACACCACTGCAATTTACAACATCCTCAGGGTCACCAACAGACACACACACACACACACACACACACACAGGGTGAAAGCTGCACATGCACAGCGAGAGAGCCCTACAGTGTGATGTAATGTGATTAGTTATGATTGAAATCATTTATTACTTTTAATTAACCTGAAGAATCTTCCATGTTATCTCATATTTGACCCCATTACCCTTTAAGAATGGCTAATGAAAGACACTTCCTAACACGGATAGCTAATTTGAAGTGCTTGTGAGATTTAGATTGCACTAAGATTTTGCTCCATTTGATTTAAACCAAAGAAAATGTTTATCTCAAATAAAACAGAAGAAACTGTGTATTTGATATGGTCTCTGTTCCCCTCGCAGTGTAGTGTTACACTAAGACAGCTGAATTGAAATAAATAAACAAACAGATGCAGCCAATGAAAGAAAAGCAGTAATTATAAGCAACATTTCTCTGCTCTCTTCTCGCTCTTTAACACGGTTCTGATCTGACAGCCTGTTGGAAAGCAAAGCCGGCTATAAAAATATCCGACGTAGGCTTTCTCCAAACGGTGTCATGCCCCAGTGACGGCACCCTGCCAGAACGTGCTGCGGGGTGTTTCTGCAATTTGAATATTTCCACAGAAAAGCTGCTGAAAACATAAGCAATTTATTTTTAACTCTGTCCTTCAACACCGTCTATCAAAGATCTTTTTGGTCTAAACAGAAGCCTTGGTTTAAATACAAGAGCTCCAGAGATCAGGAAAGGTTGAAGGGGAATTCCACTGACCCCACTTCAGACGTCGACCCCACTGTGAACAATTTGGACTCTGTAAACTGCAACTTCATTTAGGTACATTTGTGTTCATTAAAGTACAAACTATAAATGTACCCTTACAGGCACAGCAGTAGTTTTCAGGTCCAACTGTGTACCTTAGGTTATCCCAGGGGAAAGGGGTGTATTTGTTCCTTTTCATAACCTTTTCCTAATGTCTTCAAGCAGAACAATTCAAATGAAAAGGCTGGAAAGAACAAAGAGTGTTTGGCGTCAATACAACTTAAAAATATATAACTGCATTGAATTATGGTACAATTGTGTTCCCGGACTAAAGGTATTGAGATGTACCCTTGAGGGTACCACCCTGGTGACAAAAGGCGTACCACCCCAGTAACAGTTTAGCACCTTTTTTCCCCAAGAGTGTAAGTTTTTCTAGTATGAAGCATTTCACACCAAACCACTCTGAATGACTATGCAGAAATACTGAACAGTTGGCAGAATTCCATTTTAAGATGCATCTGCCTTGCAGAAAAGAAGTCTGTTAGAGCTCAAAGGTTTCCAATTAGAGAAGACTAGTGTCCTGTACGACCTTAAAAAACTCTTGAAAACTCTTTAGTAAAGGCAATGGTTCTATTTAGAACTATGGATTCTGTAAAATCTATTTCATGCTTAAATGGTTCTTTGTATGGTGAAATGGTTCACATTGATGGAGAATGTGTTGTATATGGTTCAATATAGAGCCTTTTTTAAAAGGGTTTTTGGTGCAATATAGACCTATGTAAGCATTAAATGGTTCTATATACAACTAATAGTTCTGAATAGAAATTGCCTTTACTACAGAACACTTGAAGAACCATGTTTTTAAGTGTTTAGGCAGGTTTTCTTTGAAGCATTTAGAGACTATTATTATTAAGTGATGTCAAGTCATTTCCACCTCCTGCTGACTGTAAGGATAGTGTTTGTCTAGAATGTTCTGTCATCTCTTTGGGTCTTCAGGCTTCCGAATCTCTGGTTCCTCTGATTGCATACATCCATCTTGTAACTGGTTATCCTCTGCCTATTTTATCTTCAGCTGTTCTAAGCAAAATGGTCTTTTTCAATAAAATAATGAGCTGCTTGATATACTAAGATCCAAACTAAGATATACAGTTTGGTTATCTGGGTTTCACTGAGATGTGAGGCTTGATTTGATGCTCTGTTTGATTGTCATCCAAGGAAAACTCAAAAGTCCTTGCCAACACCAAACTGCAAAAGGCAAAAATTTTCACACCCATAAAGAACCACAGAGATGACCATAGCCTGGACAATTCTGATCTTTCTTTGTAGAGATGAATCACTGAATTTGAAGGTCTTTTCAATCTCTGTTATGAAGACAGATCAGTCTAATCAGGAATGGGGGCACCAACGAATGCCCTCAGGGGCATTCTAGGGCCGGAATGATCCTTGGTAATCCTGGGATGGGGAGCACAGCAAGATCTGTAATGAAAGAAACCTTATTAAATATTGTTTGATCACTGTAGGAATTCACTTTCCTGTAATTGTAGCTAAAAGAAAGTGATACTGTCAGAAACAGATGTCTAGAAGTGTCTTTCAACATTTTGTAAAAGAGCTTTAGTGACAGATAATGGTATGATCTAGACCCTAATTCAGGGCGGGGGTCTTGGTTTTAAAGCTATGGGATTGTGGTGGGAGTTTTTTTTGTTTGTTTGTTTGTTTAGTTTGTGGTCTGTTTGGTGCATGTACCTAAGTTGATTTGAAGCTGTTATTGGTCTGGGACTGCTGTAGGTAAGTCATGGTATTTACAGAGTCACTGTAGAAAACTTATTTTCCCCAGGATCGAAATAGAAAATTTTTCTTTGGATGCTGGTCACATTAATAAAGAGAGCACTGGAGCTTACCTGGAGAAACTTGTGCTGTCCACTCACAGCAAACCTACTCCAAGCCACTCAAGTGTCACACAACATCACAAGCTCCTTCATGCTTGTTCTGCCAAGTGCCAATCTGTGTTGTGTTCCTTGAGTGCTGGATCCTCTGTTGTTAATAATTGATCCAAGATGGCAAAAGCCTTAGTTTTCTTTCTGTTGAGCTGAAGTCCCAACTTTTCACTCTGCTCCTTAACCTTCCTTATAAAGGCCTTCAGATCTTCTAGATTTTCCACTTAGTGTTATATCATCCATGTATTGAAGGTTGTTGATGTTTATTCCACCAATCTTGAATCCTCAATCATCTTCCTCCAGTCCTGCTTCTCTCATTATATATTCTGCATGCAGTTTGAACAGGTATGGGGATAGTGGACAACCTTGCTTAACCCCTTTTCTGATGTGGAGCCAGTCTGTTTGTCCATTTTCTGTCCTTACTTTTGTTGTTGATTAGTGTAGAGATTCCTCATTAAAACAATGCTATGCTCCTGATGACATTCTGTTATTTTACAGCATCCACAGAGTCGAAGGCTTTGCTGTAGTGAATGAAACACATGCTGACTTCTTTGTTGAACTCCTTGGCTTTTTCACTAGTCCAGACCAAGAAGCCAGATATCCTTGCATGTTTTCAACTTTGTTTCCCACAGGCATGTTTTGCTGAATCCTGGTTTTAAAGTCACAATGTAAAATATGAAAATGAATGTTACTTTAAACCGCCAGCGATATTCGAATATAAAAATGAACAGAAATATAATAAAACATGGCTTAAAAACTGCTCACAGAACTATCTGAGAACTGTCTGGACGTGGCCGAATATTCTGGGCATGACAGCCCTAAGTCCAACACTACTAGTTGCAGTACTTAAGCAGAACTAAGCACAACAATTCAAGCAGGTAGAAGTGAGTTAATTGGGCTCTACATGTGTAGATTGCATTACAAGCTATCCTCACAGCGTCCACTCACTGCAAACATCAAGCTTTTATATGCTGATGTCTTTAACAGGGTTCTTATTCCCTTTACTGAAATGGCTAGGTTACATTTACAGCATTTAGCAGACGCTCTTATCCAGAGCGACTTACAAGAAGTGCTTTGTCTGTCTAGATAAAGTATCTTTGCTAGTTACCAATAGGTTAGGGAAAAAGACCGTCCTGAGCTCAAATACTGCTAGAAACAAAAGCCACTGTAGATACCCAGAAAAAAGGAACAGAGTTGAACACAGAATGCTGTGCCATACAATACAATACAATACAATACAGTAAACTACAATACACAGTGCATTCAACAATAAAGTAAACTACAATACACAGTGCAATACAATAAAATATAAGATCACCAAACGATTGCTCAATCATGCTTTCTAAGTGAGCTTTCGCTTTGTGGTTAGCTTTCTATCATTTCTCTGATTTTAACAGAGAGGAGGTCATAGAGGGACACAGTTTTGTTTGTTTATGTGAGGGCGAGACCAAACATATTAGTCTTGTGATGAGGATACAGTTTACATATGCACTACCCAAGATTAGGTTTGCCCATTTCATGTTGAAAGAAGAGAATGTTGGGCAAATACATCAGACATTTATTGGCCATTGGAAAACGGTTTACAATATGCTTAATTTATAATATGCTTTTGTAGTATAATGTACTGTGTACATTATACACCTACACGTCACACAAAAGCAACAGTCAGTTAAACGGCCCCTTCCTGTCAATGTATGTGGTTCCTGGCCATGCCGAGAAACAAAACACACCAGACTCTCTGACAATAGACAGATGTCTGGATTACATGTGACCACACTGTACAAAAGCATAGTCAGAACTCAGGTTAGAGATTAAGCACAGGACATAGTGTCCAGTACACAGTTTGAGGAAAAAAATCATTTCATTCTAGGGAATAGTGGGATTCAAAGGTCGTTATATAAGCGCATGTGCTATCGGCAGCTGTTAATCCGTTCCACCTCTGAGTCCACCTGGCCTGCAGGACTTTTCTTTCCACCTGTATGACAGCATTCACTCAATATTCCTACTCTCTCTCTCTCTCTCTCTCTCTCTCTCTCTTTCTCTCTCTCTCTCTTTCTTTCTCTCCATTCTCTGCAGTGGAACTGATAGAATCAGCACACCTCAGTACTCTCCTGCTCTCTTGGCCAGCTGTGTGACGGAGACAAATCGAGTGAAGTTCCTAGTCTTCTGCGGTGCCTGGAGGTTTGCCAGATCAAACCCTGCAAACCCCCCTCTCTCTCCCACACTCCCACACTCCATCACCTTTAAGTCATCAAAGGAGCAACGAGTCATTGTCTGAATACTCAAAGCAACAGACACGTCAGATATTTTGCTCTGGTTAACTGTTAGAAATCCAGAGTTGTTAGTTTGCTACACATTCAGTTCACATATCACTGCTCTAAAATGGTCATTTTACCTGAGAAGAAAAAAACGTACTTTAGTGTTAATGTAAGTCAATGGAACCAGACTTTTTTCCAAGTAAGTTTGGGCCATTTCTTTTGGTCCATTCATCAAGAAATTTACAGAAAATGTAAAGAACAGCAGGTAGAAATTATGTCAAAAACTGAAAAACTCAAAAATTTCTTGAAAGCACAAGGTAAGGTTTTCCTTTAAAATGGACAGTGAGTGGTCACCTACTCCATTAACCCCTTTTCATCAGGCTGTCCTTCTACTTATGTTTGCTGACAGGCGCAACTCTGTCAGTTTACTAATAAAACACATTTTAATACATCTTCATCAGATATATGCTGATGAATATGTATTAGAAATTAGCATACGCTAATTAAACAGGGTTGCAGTCACGCTGTCGCAAATCCTTGAACATCTGTGTACTTTAAAAAAGAGCAACCGGCATCACTCATGCATATGAGTACACCATAAGGCCAAAAGTATGTGGACACCTGACCATCATATCTATATGAGCTTGTTGGACATGTCTTTCCAAAACCATGAGCATTAACATGGAGTTTAAGGCTATAACAGACCCCACTGTTCTAAGAAGGCTTTCCATGAGATTTTATCGTGCGTCTGTGGGAATTTGTGCCCATTCGGTCAAAAGAACATGCATGAGGTCAGGCACTGATGTTGGACAAGAGGGCCTGGCTCGCAATTGGAATTCTAATTCATCCCAAAGGTGTTAAGTGGGGTTGAGGTCAGGGCTCCGTGCAGGCCACTGAAGTTACACCAACCTCATCAACCTGTTCAGGGGTATAATCATGCTGGAACAGGAAAGGGTCTTCCTCAAACTACTGACACAAAGCTGAAGGCAGAGAATTGTCTAAAATGCCTGCTATAACATTAACATCACCCTTCACTGGAGCTAAGGGGCCCAAACCCTGAAAAACGGCAACAGCTCAGTATCCCTCCTCCACCAAACTTTACTGCAGGCACTATCTAGTGGGTAGCATTCTCCTGACATAGAAATTGATAGATGAAGTGTAGTACTGCAGTATTTTCATCTACTTTTTGTTGAATGTAATTTTTTACATGTAATGATTTTTTTTGGCATAGAATGGATCCCAGTTGGGATAATGTGTGGCCATGTCTTAGTAAAGCGAATTTTGATGCAGCATGACTCATCTGAACATGTTTTCACTGCTCCAGAGTCCAGGGGCAGTGTGCTTTACACCGCTCCAGCCAACACTTGGCATTGCACATAGCAATCGTAGGCCTGTGTGCAGCTGCTCAGACATGAGCTTGATTTTATACACCTGTTAGCAATGGGTATGGCTAAAAACGCCTGAGCTCAGCACATAGGAGGCTTGTCCTCATACTTTTGGCCATATAATGTAACTGTGCTGTATTTGCATCTAATGTTTGTTTAATACAATGAGTTTGGACACATCAATGTTTCTGGAGAATTATTTTGGCATAGGATTTAAAACAATTTCTGATGCAGCTTCAGTTTTACATAAAGGCATCACAAAAGCTTGGCCTGGTTGTGATTCTGCACTTAGTCGACCTGACCACTTTGACCTTTTCCCACACAACGGTGTACCTCCATTCAGAATGCATTAGACACCCACTCCTAAAGTAAAGTCAGTTTGTCAGAAACTTCAGAAATTATGTTCACAAAGAGAGTTTAAATATATAAAAGAGTAAAAACATCATACTTATGGGGTGATAAGTGCAGGCTTTTTGTCCTGTGAAACTACCCTTTTTAATCCCTTTAAACGCTTTGGAATATTTTAATTGTATTGTTGTACACTGCACTCCACCCCCAACTCGCACACCACACACTAAATCCAGAATGGCCTGCATACAAGCAAACAGCAGCATTAACAACTTTAAATAGTTAGCTTGTGTCTGTTTGGCTTCCCTTTCGTCCAAAGCATCTGGAATAATCCGAATGAGATGAAACACAAAATGCTAATAAGCGCCGACACCCCGCTTAATGAGATCTCACACTGCAACTACAATGCATCACACAGGAGGACGGCCTGGGAAGCCTCAAAGGCCAAAAATGTCCTTAGCTATGAAAGGGTAGCCGAACACCACCAGTCCACACAGCATAATAGCTGCAATGCAGCCGGTCCAGCCAGCCAAGTAGCTGTGATGTATCTCATTTTTCTTTAAAGAAAACATGTTTTTATTAAAAAACAAGACTATGTAAATCCAATTTATGCTTAGTGAAATGTATAACTCAATATTTACACAATCAAACTAATATAACTTCAGTTGTTATTTGAAATTGTATGGCAGTAATAACATCATAATAAGATACTTATGTTACATACACAGGTACATAATTTTCAAGTGTATTTCCTATTTAATTTCATTTAATGATCCTCGCTCAATTTCATTCATTTCATTTAGTTATCATCATGTTTTTCTTGACTAGAAATGTACATGAAAGGGAATCAACACATAATTTGGATGGGATATTCCTTCTGTTGAAATCAATCAGGGGTGCAGTTTATAGTCTCGATATTACCTTAGTTATAAAAATGTCTGAAATAAAAAAAAATACGTTTAATCCCTTTTAAATGTAATCAGAAATATTAAGCATAGTCTCAGGAGCCTAGTGCTATGTAAGTCAATTACAGTCCAATAGGTTGAATGCACACATATACCTTCTATATTTGCATGTAGTTGCCATATGGCAACAAATTCATTTTATTATTTTACCAAAAAAAATCATGTGGTTTTTGCAGCTCTGGAAACTTTTTTCTCCAGTAAACTGTCTCAGTCTTGTTACTGCATAAGAGTCGGCGCCATGTCACAGTAAACAGCCATTTGTGGTATTGCTATGTAAAGCTGACCCACATGGGCCTGACGCTGCTGAGACACTCTTTCACTCCTGCATTTTATTGAAGCAGACTGACCTTGAAAGGATGCCTCTGCAGGTCGATCACTGGGGAAAGGCGATCTCTCTGTAAGCCATCCCAAAAAAGCTCAATTTGGATGTATTATAGATCACAAATGGTACAGCTTCTCTACAAATCCCTGCCTCTCGAAGGATACTCACAAGGACAGCATTGGTCTTAAGCAATGTCAGTTTGAGTCTTCCTCTAATTAACTAATGATCTACTACAACTAATAAAGCAGTGGTAAGGGACGTATACAGGCAAATTGGATTTAATTGAGCCCCTCATCTCTGCAGAGCACCACTTCATAGTACTGGGAATGCTCTGAACAAGCAGCATTAGCTTTGTTTATTTCTACACTGGATTAAATCTTAGAATATGTCAGGTTTTTTGTTCCAGGCTTGGCCTGGCTGTAAAACTTGGTTGTGCTGATTATGCAAGCATTTTTGACAGGAAATATTTGAAATGTTATTAATATTTGAAATATTAACCCTGTAAGTCAGACCGCTGAACAGTAGTGTAATACGTATTCCACCAAGTCAGAACTGTCATGTTACAGTCTAAAATTTGACCAGCTTGACCCTTGTATGTCCAGATCTTTGTTTAATTTAACAGAGACTGTGTACCTACCCTTTTATGCATGTCTCAATACACATTACTTCAGTATATGATGGGCAGAAGTCTTACTCGTGAGACCAAAGCGAGGTGACTCTAATACCACGTAAAGGTAACTAAGACTAAAAACAGACGATTGTAAAACTGAGTAAAGGTAACGACGACTAAAGGTGGGTAAGTTTAGGACTAAATAAAGGTTACTAGAACTAAAGATGGGTAACTTCAAGACTATGTAAATGTAACTCAGTTTTGTATGCTGTTATATACATGTTATATACATATGTTATAAACATATACATATATGTTTATACTGGTGAGTTTACTTTGTAGCGCTTTGAGATTTGTTTCAAATGTAAAGTGTGTTATGAATAAAATGTATTAACTCTAAGACTGATGATGAGTGTCCCTAAGCCCAAGGAAAGGTATCTAAGACTAAAGATGGGTAACTTTAAGACTAAGTAAAGGTAGTTCTAAGACTGACAAAGAGTACATTTAAGTCTAAGTACACATAACTAAGACTAAAGATGGGTAACTTTAAGACTAAGTAAAGGTAACTCTAAGACTGACAAAGAGTACCGCTAAGACTAATTACAGTTAACTAGAACTAAAGATGGGTAACATTAAGACTAAGTACAGGTAAATCTAAGACTGACAAAGAGTACCTCTAAGACTAAGTAAAGGTAACTAGAACTAAAGATGGGTAACATTACGACTAAGTACAGGTAACTCTAAGACTGACAAAGAGTACCTCTAAGACTAAGTAAAGGTAACTAGGACTAAAGGTGGGTAACTTTAAGACAAAGTAAAGAAAGTTATAAGACTGACAAAGAGTACATTTAAGTCTAAGTACAAGTAACAAGGACTAAAGATAGGTAACTTTAAGTCTAAGTAAAGGTAACTAGAACTAAAGATGGGTAACATTAAGACTAAGTACAGGTAACTCTAAGACTGACAAAGAGTACCTCTAAGACTAAGTAAAGGTAACTAGAACTAAAGATGGGTAACATTAAGACTAAGTACAGGTAACTCTAAGACTGACAAAGAGTACCTCTAAGACTAAGTAAAGGTAACTAGGACTAAAGATGGGTAACCTTAAGACAAAGTGAAGGTAGTTCTAAGACTGACAAAAAGTACCTCTAAGACTAAGTACAGATAACTAGGACTAAAGATGGGTAACTTTAAGACTAAGTAAAGGTAACTCTAAGACTGACGAAGAGTATCTCTAAGATTAAGTAAAGGTAACTAAGACTAAAGACAGATAACATTAACACTAAGTAGCGTTAACTAAGCCTAAATATGAACAACTCTAAGAATAAGTAAAGGCAACTAAGACTAAAGACAAGCAGCTCTAAGACTAAGTAAAGATGACTAAGACTAAAAAGCATAACTCTAAGACTAAGTAAAGGTAAATAAGACTACAGAAGAATGCCTTGAAGACTAAGTAAAGGTAACTAAGACCGGGTAAACTAAAACTAAAGACAGGTAACCTTAAGATTAAGTAAGTTAACTAAGACAAAGGACTGATAATTGTAAGACTAAGTAAAAGTAACTAAAACCAAAATGGATAACTATATAAAGCTAGCTAGGACTAAAGACAGGTAACTCAGACTAAGTTAAGAGTAACTAAGACTAAAAAGTACAACTGTAAGACTAAGTACAAAGACAGGTAACACTAAGACTATGCAAATGTAGCTAGGATTAAAGAAGGGCAATTATAAGTCTAAAGTAGTTAAAACTAAAGTAGGGTAACCCTAAGACTAAGGTATCTCTAAGACGAATCAAGGGTAACTCCAAGACATGCAAGAACCATTTCAAGACTCTAGGCTTCTTCAGTTCCAGTGGATGGAAGATTCACCAACATTTAATTCCAGTTTATTCTCATCCATAATGTCATGAAAGTATGCATGACACAAGTTCATCAGTTTTCTAAAAGGTAGCCACTGTCAATGAAGAGGAGTACGTGTCATTTCGGGTTTGAGGTGATTCGACTCGAATGCACTCAGTGATTGAGTGCATTTGAAAGTGCATTTGGCCTTTTCCTGAGGACACGGAAGGTAAATTTGGGTAGGGATGAAAAGGTACTCTGGCCTCACACAAACCTGCTGGGTTAAAATATTAGATGTGAGCTTTCATCACTGTTGCTCTTTCTGTCTTTTCTGTAACAGAATACCTCTCTCTGGCTCCCTTTCCCTTTTTCTGCTCCCTCTTTGTAACTCTCTCTCTCACTCTGTCTCTCTCTCTCTCTCTATCTGACTCTTCCTTTGTCTCCCCATATCTCACTGGATCTCTCTCTGTAGCACTTTCAATGGTGCTCCTTTTCTCTCTCTCCCTTTGGCTGATTCTCTTGCTATCCGACTAACCCTTTTTCTCTGAACTCAGCATGTTTTAAGAAATTGGCAGCACCCTCTCTGTCCAGTCACCTGGACTATTCAGGCCATAAATGTCAAAGCTTGGTTAAAAAGCGAGTAAAAAAAAAAAACACCTCTGATAAAGCCACCCTCACGAGATCTATAATAGTTGGGCCATCTTGCCTGCACAGAAACTATAAGGGACACCCCAAAAGCTTGAGCGTGCATTTCTTGAAGCAGTTCATTGTGGATTTTGTGGTATGTTTTGGATCATTGTCCTGTTATAGAAGCAGCATCAGTTTCTTGTGTCACATTTGTTTCTAGAGTTTACAGAAATTTAGTGGAATCCATTCTTCCATCTACCTCTGCAGTGTCTCCTGTGCCACTGGCTGCCACCTAACCCTAAAGTATAACAGCTCTACCCCATGCTTAACAGTTGGCAATGTGTTCTTTTCATCGAATTCTGCTCCTTTGGTACTTGTCAGCAAAGAGCCTCAGCACTGTTGTCAAAATGCCACTGGCTTATTTATATGTTGTTTTGCATACTTCATACCTCATTTACTCTTGTGAAACCTGCTCCTTGCACCACAAATATGTGTCAATTAACCATTCTTGCAGGTCATTTGCTGTCATTTGGGGATTTTGCTTTGCCTTGAGTGTTCTTGGCCTTCTAGGCTCCACCTAATGGCCATTTCCTAATTTCTTTGGGACAGTGAAAATTGTGAGCTGAAAGTGCCTTGATATCTTTACAGCCTTTCCCTGCTGTCTAGCTCCAAGTTAGCATCATTGCCAGATCTTCAGCCAGCTGCTTAGATGAGCCGATGGTTCACCCTTCAGTATGTAAATCAGCCTTCATGCTGTGACTATCCATTTAGTGCTTGCTACCATTAACCTGCTGGGGGTTGACATAACAATTGTTTTCTGGTTTTGCTCAGTGAGAGGTCTAGTTTTGAAATAGAAGTTCCCATTCATGTTCCCTTTCTCTATTGCTCACCCATTCAAAGAGTACAGTGCGACTTCTAACCAGTCAAATTCACTTGAAGGCTAGAGTGGCGATTCAAAAAGTCAAAACAACCTGCCTTAATGGCACAAATTTCAACAACTCTAGTAAAAATGCATGTTAAACACACCACAATATGACCAAATACATACAAAGCTTTGTGTCAGACACAGCCGGAAGAAAATATTCCTTTTCACACGTCTTTATTTTTACTATTTTGACACATCCACAGGCAGAGACAAATCCTGCAGGACTCCCCATGGCAAGCACATACATTCTCTGGCTGTCTTCCACCTCCGCAATCTAACAGAGGATCAGAAATGCATGGAGTGAATTATGCAAATGTGTGAAATATATATGCAGCACAACTGAAGATAATGTATGACTCTTTCAGAGATGTGATGTACCACCGTGATATGAAAGCCGCGTCTCCATCCCTGGTTGAATGATGTACAATAAATTGCCATATTTTGATTGATTTTAGAATTTCTTTCCAACTTTTTTTACATTTAAAGTGACCAAATTCTCATTCCCACAAAACTTGAACAGACAATTGCAAATAATTGTTTTCTTTTCACAACGTTTCTTTTTATAATCAGTTTACTGCAGACAGATTAAATATTTTCAAGCTTTTTAAATGTTCTTATTTTAAAATGTATCAGTAATAAGAAACACATGTGAGAGTAAGGGTTAAAATGTTTATATTATTAAATAAATAGTTGTTTAGAAGTATAACAACTTTGATGATATTTATCGATTCATGGTTTGAAGCAGTTTCATGAGAACGGCCCAGGTTTAGCTCACATATACTAAATCCTGACAAATTGTAGTTACAAAAAACAATAACAAAAGCATGTTGTAAGTTTAGTCATTTTTTAATTACAGTGATATGCAAAAGTTTGTCAAATTGCACGTTTTCTTAATTTTCTAAGTGAAAAACACACTCTCTACAGGGAACACACTCAAATATGGCATTCTTCCAGCAAATTTTAGTGCACACTCTCTATTTCAATTTATTTGCTAAATTTAACACACTGGAAAGACTAAAACATGAAATATGTCAAATATGTTAAATGTGCCATAACTTTGCCTAGGTTTTGTTTTATATTCTATTTTTTGTATTAAATTCAGCAAATAAATATAAATTGTGCATTTAAGTGTTTATTTAAGTGTTTCTATAGAGGATGTGTTAATGTATTTTCAGTCAAAATAAAAAACTTGTTTGACCAGGGGTGCTCCAAATTTTGCATACCACTGTAATCACTTCCCATTCATAGGTCAGTGAAAAATTTGATTTTAAAAATCCAGCAAAAAGTTGAAAAATGAAGTTATTTTTTGTCTTTGGTATAGTTTTTGAGAAAAAGCCTTGCCAGTTCAATTGTTGTCATTGGTTATTGTTTAACCAAATGGAAAACATAGTACAGACTTAAACCTATAAATAACTGATATATTAAGGTTAAAAAAAATCATTGTGTAATAACCGTGTCATTAATTATGTAATAATTAAGTAATTACATTCAAACAGTAAAAATGGCAATGGTCACCCAACATCTAAGAGTTAAACCCTACACCCCATATAATCAGCTTCTTTTCCACCATTAAAGGGCCACGCAAAGCACAATCCTGAAAATAAAGCAGAATTATTGATATTTCTCAGCGTTAGCGTGCTGGCTGTGACCTTGTGCCTCTGCGGTGGGAAGCGTGGGAGTGTTCCTGCACCCTCTGTGCACTGAGAGAGGTCCTGAGTGCTCTTCTGCTGTAGCAGGTGGGAGGAACATCACCAGGCCTGGAAAGAGTTCTCAAATATCTTACTCAAGTGGAAGAGCTGTTCCTTTAGTAAAAAATTACATAAAGCAATGGCTGGAATGGCAGCGCAGCTTGTGCCACTGCAGCAAGAACACACTGGAGCTGACACTTCACAGGAGTGCAAGATGATGAAGTGAATGCAATTTACACTTACCGTCCACTTTAGAAGAAATCCCTACTTCCTCTTGCTGACCAGTTTATTAGAAGCGTCTGCCTTACAGGTCCACTAGTGGTCCACCACCCAAATTATCCAGCCAGAAGGAACTCTAACATCAGAAACTGACCACTGATGGAGGGCTAAAGGATGGCATATTTTTGTGTCAACAGATGGATAATAGTATCTATCTATACAGCAGGTGGAGCTATAAGGGGTTTCCAATAAAGTGGACAATAAAGTAGGTTCTGGCGTACAGTGGGCAGTACACTTAAAAAAATTAAAGGACTAAATATAAAATGAACTACTCCCAAACACACCAATTATAGTGAGTGGAAGGTCTCCGAACAAATGGCATGGGGATTTGGCACCAATCAGTGTCAGGGGGAGGTCTCAGAACAAACATTGCAGTGATTAGGACCAATCACAGTCAGGGGGGGAGGTGTCAAAAATAATGATGAGAGGATTGGGACAAATCACAGTCAGGGGGAGTTCCCAGAACAAACAACACTGTGATCAGGATCAATCACAGTCATGAGGAGGTCTCAGAACAAACAAACAAAAAAAAACAAGCACACATCAGAAAGTGTGTTGAGGATATCACCACCACCAGGACTGTGACGTGCTACCAGAACAAGAAACCCTGGCTAAATGCAAAGGTCCGATCTCTGCTGAAAGTCAGGGATGCTGCCTTCAGGTCTGGCGATTCACAGAAACTCAGGAGAGCTAGACGTGAGCTGATGGCAGATGTAAAGAAGGCCAAAGCTGCATACGCTCGGAAGATCCAGGGTCGTTTTTCTTCCCAGGCATCAACTGCATCACAGACTACAACACCAGAGATGCACAATGCACTAGGGACCCCTCACTGCCTTATGCTCTCAATAAGTTCTATACCTGCTTTGAGGACCCAAACACTCTCCCCAGCACCAGACTCACTCCACCGCCTGGAGAAGAGCCCCTCAGTGTGACCCAAACTGAGGTGAGGAGGATCCTTAAGAAGATTGATTCCTACAAAGCTGCTGGCCCGGATAACATTCTGGGGCGTGTGCTGAAGTGCTGTGAAGACCAACTCTCCAAGGTGCTGAGACATCTTCAACTTCTCTTTAATCCAGGCAGTTGTCCCCTCCTTCATCCACCATCATCCCAATCCCTAAGAGCTCCACAGTGACAGGACTGAATGACTATCAGCCAGTAGCCATAGTCACAAAGTTCTTTGAAAGACTGGTTATGACCCACATCAAAGCCAACATTGACGTCACTGGGGATCCACACCAGTACGCGTACCAGAAAAACCGATCCACAGAGGATGCCATCTCCTCTGTGGTCCACACTGCCCTCACCCACCTGGAGAGTAAGGATTCTTATGTCCGTATGCTCTTTGTGGACTTCACATCTGCCTTTAACACCATGGTTCCCCAGACCCTGGCTTACAAACTCCATACACTTGGACTGAGCACCTCTCTCTGTAATTGGGTCCTGGACTTCCTGACTAACAGGCCACAGTCTGTGAGAATCCATTGGCACTAAGAGTAAAGCAACCAGACTGAGAAACAGCTTCTTCCCTGAAGCAGTAAGACTCTTAAATTCCAATTAGACATCACTGCAATGGCACTTCATGTCCACTTATTTATCCCTACTGCTGTACTGAATCAGTGCCTCTACATCACGCCTACACATGTCACTTTATACATGTCACTTATACATTACCAGTATTATGATGTACACCTTCTACCTCATACTCATGCTGCTGTGTTTCATGCTGCTGTTATTTGCACCTTATTATTTACCGTTTAATGTTTTTATTTTGGGAGTTAACTGGGATCTTGAGTACACCATTTCATTCCACCTCATGTACCACGTGTGACATGAATGACAATAAAGCCTTATCTTATCTTATCTTATCTTATCTTATCTTATCTTATCTTATCTTATCTTATCTTATCTTATTAGGACCAGTCACAGTCAGGGGAGGTCTCAGAACAAACAACAGGGTAATTAGGAGCAGTCACAGTCAGGGTTAGGTGTCAAAACAAACAATGTGATCAAAGTCAGGGGGAGGTCTCAGAACAAACAACAGGGTGATTACGACCAATCACAGTCAAGGGGAGGTCTTAGAACTACTGATGAAGTGATTCGAACCAGCCATAGTTACAGGGAGGGATCAGAATGACCATTGCAATGATTATGACCAATCACAGTAAGGGGAGGTCTCGAAACAAACAACAGGGTGATTACGACCAATCACAGTGAAGGGAAGCTCTTAGAACAATCAGTGCTGTGATTACGACCAATCACAGTTAGGGGGAGCTCTCAGAACAATCAGTGCTGTGATTACGACCAATCATAGTTAGGGGGAGGTCTCAGAACAATCAGTGCTGTGATTACGACCAATCAAAGTTAGGGGGAGCTCTCAGAACAATCAGTGCTGTGATTACGACCAATCACAGTTAGGGGGAGGTCTCAGAACAATCAGTGCTGTGATTACGACCAATCACAGTTAGGGGGAGGTCACAGAACAATCAGTGCTGTGATTACGACCAATCACAGTTAGGGGGAGGTCTCAGAACAATCAGTGCTGTGATTATGACCAATCACAGTTAGGGGGAGGTCTCAGAACAAAAGTCTTTGCCGAATGTCATTACGTTTCATTGGATGATTACGAGAAAACAAGAATATTATCTTTTACATTATATTATATGATAAATCTCATCTCATTATCCTTTCCCTGCTCATAAAGACCACACATGAAAATTTAGCTACAAAAACAGCCTGTTTGGTGTTCATGTTGCAACTATCAGGATATGTACATATGACATACAACTCATTTAGCCTACAGCATATAAGCTCCGCCCATTCCTGTTGAGTCTTGTTACTGTGGAAAGTCAGCAAAAGAGCTACTGGAGTGAAAGATGTGGAAGAAACATGACTAAACGTTGGGCTGTTGGGAAGCAAAGGGGTCACTGCAGCCTTCCAAAGGGTCCACACATCCCAAAGCAGCTGCCTTATAGGGCAGTAAGAACAGAGATCATTTACATATATTAGTCTTAAAGGCAAAGTAACAAAGACAGTCTGTTGAACTCTGAGGAATAAAGAGAGGTTGGAAAATGGCCATGTAAAATGAATTTAAGCAGTGGACCAGTGGAAAGATACAAGAAAAACATAGAATTCGGGTCTTTTAAGAGCTTAAGGGGAAAAAATGAAGGAGAATGAAAAGCAAAAATTTGAAATTAATTGTAGAATTAAGAGCAAAATGAACTAGTGAATTCACACGCTGTGTGTCCATCCACGCTGACTCCTCTGTTGTGCATCAGCATTGCTGATGTGATGCATAAAGACCACTCCTGTGTCCTTTCAAGTCGTGGCCCGAAAGCTGTATACCTTGTAGTGACAGGAACCTGAGAAGCCATCGTTTCAGTAAGAAATATATTTTGTGCTTTTAAGTCCCACCAATCTCAGCTTTGGCATGTTAAGGCTTTGGAATGTGTGCACAAAAAAATGCCCACATTGTTTATTCCCTGCAGATTTACCTATGAAGCCATTCTCAGTGATAGAATTGGAAATTCAACACCGCTAGAGGTGATGTAGCGCCAGAGTGAGTGTGAACAGAATGTGAAACAGCTCAGTGTGGCACACTCACATACAGTGGCCAATAAGAGAGCAAGAGGAAAATCTGAGTGCATCCATCTGTGTAAGCTGTTCTTTTCACCCTTATGTGCAAGTCTGGCCATGCCTTCATTTGAGGTCATTCTTACTATTACTGATTTTTCAATTAGAGAGGAATTTCACCCTCTACTGCACCCATTATGAGAGCAATAAAAAATATATTCAATGCACTTTTCTTGCATAAAATCAAAGCTGATTATTAAATTCAAAAACATTTTTAAATAATACAGTGCGCAGGGGACCTTTTGGGGTATGTTGCCCTGAGGCAACATTGTGCGACAATGGGAAGAAATGATCAATGAATCAACCTTTATTTAATCTCGGAGGAGACTGAGGGTGACCCTCATTTACAACGTTGCCGAGTAGATACAGAGCCAGGGATTGGTAATGCGTAAAGACGTATCAAATAATAAAAGCAAATTTAATAAATAAAGAAGACTCAAATAAGGTAAGTCTAAAAAAGTTAAACTTTAATCATTAGAATGCATAAAAAAATGCTATAAAAAATATAAAACAACCATAGCTAAAACGTAAAGCTTAATACAATCAGATCACATCAAAATAAAAGAAGAGGAGAACAAGGAAAAAATATTAAAATGACTAAAGTAATAATACAATTTATAATAATAAATAGAAGTCATTTTTTATTATTATTTATATTTATTAATTATGTAGATCTGTACTCCCTGAAATGGTGAGATCTGGCTTGTGATTGGCTGAACCAATCCCACTGCCCTATAGTGTTGCTTCTAGGCAACAAATATACTGCTGAAAAATCTCATAACAAAAAACAAGGTACTGAAATGTTAGAAAAGGAGGTTTAAACGTGTCCACTAAGAGAAAGGATGCATGCTTTTTATTGACCTACTCAAACTCTTCCCTTTATTATTAACCCTGTTATTGTCGTTAAATATGTACAATATTAGTGTAAAGTGAGGAAAATGGGTTTGTTGCCTAGAGGCAACGTTGCGTAATAGAGGGTTAGATGGTTGGTTGAGTCCGAGTTGTTCACAGTGGTGATAGGAACCAGACATCCACCTCTAAAAGCTCCCTCACAGAAAACTATTATGTGAAATGTTTGCTAATACTCAAGATTTTGGCCTTAAACATATAACTTTTTAAATCAGCTCAGGGAGGGTGTTGTTAAACAAAACACCTGAAGAAATCAGACTGACCACAGCTTTATCATCATCAGCCCAACTTCACTCGAGAATTTCAAAAGAGTTTCTTATGGCATTTCTTGGTGCAGCTGGAGACTGTGTTACCAAGGTTTTTGAAGTACTTCTGAACCCACGTGGCTACACTGGTAGAAATGAAGGTTCCGTGCAGGCGCATTTTTGTTCATCAAACAATGTAAATGTACTTCAAAGGTACAGCAGTGGTTTTAAGGTCCAGTTGTGAACCTTAACTAAGTTTTTTCCAGGTGAAAAGTACATATTTGTTCCTTTTCATAAACTAATGTTTTAAAACAGAACAATAAAATAGAAAGTGTGGAGACGAGGTGGGGTGTGTGCAGTGAATTCAACTTAACATCATTTTAATGGATTACAGTACAGTTACAGTATGTGCCCTTACTAAAGGTAGTGAGATGTACTCTTGAGGGTCCCCTTCCAGTGTATCTTTAACCTCTTATGCTCATAGGCATATTTAGGTTTGTCCGTCTGAATTTACTTGCCAATATTCTTAAAGCAATTTATTCAGTAACTGCATGAAATAAATTGTAAGGTTTTGTTTTTTTTTGTTTGTTTGTTTTTTTTTTTTTGTAAAGGTTCCATGCAAATTAACAGAACATGTGTTTTATGATCATAAACATATTGCTATATGCTTACAATTTACTGCTGAAAGCCAAAAATCTTAAACACTGTATTTTTTTATAAAAATGATTTTTACAGTTCATATAATTGAACAGACGCCATCTGAGATCCAGTTTGTGGTTCAGATTTGTGGAAATCTTTTATTGTAAGGGTTTAAAATGACATCACCATCTATTTGACTGGAAAGAAGACAGTTACAGCCTCATATGACACCCATTTTTTGAATGAAGCTTATGAAATATGAAAGTTATAAAGTAAAGAATATGACGATGGGCATTTTGGAACCACAGAGTTAAAACGTAACATTGCGCTTGCTCATGCAATGCCCTCCGGGGGTGGACATTCAACATATTTAACAGTGGTTTCTGGCTTTGCCTTACATGGAGTAAGATTTCTCAGGTTTACCTGAATCTTTTCACAGTATTATATATGGAAGGTGGTGAAAGACCTAAATTCTTTGGAATCTCTAATCTGTGTTTAGAAATGTTCTTTTTAAACTGTTTGACAATTCTTTCATGAACTTTGGCACAAACTTTTGAGCCAAGAGGCATCTTTGCTTGCGAAGACTGAACCCTCAGTGGATGCTTCTTATTGTGGAGTATTTCAGAACCATGTAACTTGAATAGACGGTAAATTTTTCACAACTTTTTTTGAGTATGTAGCACCAAGTCAATTTTTGTATTTTCTACTTTTCTTTGTTAAATAAAAGATCAAGAGAATTAATAAAAACACAGTTTCTACTTAATTTTACAAAATGTCCCAACTTTACTCAGCACAAATATTGAATTTAAGGTAGCACTGAATTTAGGGTGCAACTGCTTTTAAGGCAACACCGAATTTAAGGTGGCAGTGAATTTAAGGTGGCAGTAAATTTAGATGGCAGTAGATTTATGGTGGCAGTGAATTTAAGGTGTCGAGGTGAAATGGGGTCTGTACTGTGATACAGTAGTATCCTGATGGTCTTGTTCTCTTCCAGGATGACATTAGTTTGATGGCCATTAAAATGATGTAAATCATATGCTATGGCCTTTACAGTCACCAGATCCTGATCCAACTAAACACCGATGGGAGATTTTGGACAAACAGCACTCTACACCCCATAAACTAAACACAAACTGAGGGAATATCTTTTCGATGCTCCATCCCTCCTTTACTGTTCCAGAGCCGAGTAGAATCTTCATTGAAGCTGTTCATTTTGAGAAGACAGGTATCTGGTAGTTCACCTGTCTTCATGATCAGTAAAGAAATGTAAAAATGCAAAATCATTTCAGTTTTGACTAACTCAAATCATGAAATCCGAGTTAAGTAAGCACTGTCCAGCTTGTTGTGCAATTTTACATAAATGGGGAACCTTACGCATCTGGAAGACACTATGTTTCCATCTACCCGTCTCCCTCCTTCTCTTCAGTGCCATAAAAAGACTCTCTATTATCTATCTATAGCGCCTGATGCCCAGCAGTAGCACGTTGCCCACGGAAACGTTTAAGAGACGGCCTGAGTGGTTCTGCACCGCACCACTTGTGTACAGATAAGATTCAGGGTTGTATCAATACTCAGGAAGCAGACAGCCTATTAGTCTCTGAAGTGCAGCTCTCACAGCCCTACAATTCAGGCTACTCAACGTCCAGCACAAGCATTTTCACTGCATCTCCAACAGAGTGGGTCCGCTGATGTTTAAAGTGCTTTATGCTAAACAGTTCAAACCTGAATTTCTTATCTGTGATGGGGTAGATTTATATACAGAATGCTTATAAAGCAGAAAATATGCAACCTGCTCTATATGGAAAAACATATTTGGTCACTCCTTATAATTATTGAGTTTGTGTTTTTCGGCCTCACTCATTGCTAACACATCAATAAAATCAAGCAGCTAACCGTGCATTCTCCATAGACAGCCTTGGTCGTACGGAAGACCTCAGTGACTTCAAATGGCGCTGTCATAGGATGCCACCTTTGCCACAAGTGAGGTTGTGAAATTTCTGCTAGATCTGCCCTAGACAACTGTAAGTGTATTACTGTGAAATGGAAGTGTCTAGGGGCAACAACAGCTCAGCCACAATGCAGTAGGCCATGCAAAGTGCTGAAGCACATAATGCCTATGAAACCACATATTCTCTGTTGCACCATCTGCCTCTGGTAGCAAAATCAGCACAAAAACTGTGTATTGGGAGCTTCATGAAATCAGTTTCCATGGCTGAGCAGCTGCACACAGGCCTAAGATCACTATGTACAATGCCAAGTGTTGGCTGGAGTGCTGTAAAGCATGCAGCCACTGGACTCTGGAGCAGTGGAAACTTGTTTTTGGGGTGATGAATCAAGTTTCACTATCTGGCCAAATGATGGAAGAATCTGGGTTTGGCAGATGCCAGGAGATGCCACGAACTTTCACGCTTCTAAATAATATTTATACCTATATTTGCTCATAATAAATATATAGTATATGTGCAAAAATATGTGCTAAATATATCTAACTGTGCCATTTTTTATATTGAAATATATGCCAACATATGCCAATTTGTGTTAATATACGCAATGTAATATACTACATCTAACAGTGTCAAACATATACAAAAATATATTTCAAACTTAAAACCTATTTATATAAGATAAATATTTTTCTTTAGGAGAAAGCTGCAAATTGTGCAGTCATAAATGACATCTTCCAACATCCTCTACAGAAAACACGCTTAAATATGGCAGATTTCTGCAAAGTTTAAGATACTGGAAAAAAAAAACATCAAATATAAAATGTCCAGAGGCCAGTAAACTCAATCCTGCTATGCTGAAAATGTACAGTTCTTTTGTTATTCTTTTTATTACTTGCCATCCTGAAATCTGGGGTTCCTGCAGCCCCCTCACCACCCCCACATCCCACGTCCCTGCACTAGTAGATCCAAATGCACGTTACGCTTTACTTAATTCTCTGAGAATATCAAACAGCTTATAGGAAAGGATTTTGGATATCAGTTTAATGAATCCTGGCCTTAGTTGACTGATAAACTTATTACGTAAGCTACTGTTGGTCACAGCAGACACAGCTAATGCTATCACAGCTTTATCCCTCTCAAAGCTCTTTGGTTATGCACTCACATGCATACACAACACATCAGCAGAAACACACTTTAGCACAGCTAACAGCTCTGGAATTGTTGCTAGCAAGAAAGCAATGCTAAGACGCTAATACAGATCTTTTTAATGCTACCTTTCCCGTCACATTCAGAGAATATCAATTCTCCTTTAAAGGCACCTGAAGGGGAACCTTTCTGAAGTGATCTTGTCCCAGTTTTAAACCTCCTTTAAGAGCGTCCTCCAAGTTCCCAAATTACCTAGCGCTTTTTTTCTCCCTTCCTTCAGTACCTTCCGGCGTAAACAGACGAGCAGAGCCCAGCCTTTCCATCTTCCATGTCACTGAAAAAGAAAAGTACAATAAAAGAAAAATCTACTTTGAGTGAAATTGGATTCTGACAAGCCTGAGATGATAGACAGAGTGATATTAAGGTTGATTAGCCACTGCGGGTTACGCCTGCTGCCCATTCTCTTGCGTGGCTGCCATTTCTAATTTCAGAGGATGTGAAAGGAGGACAAAGGGGAGGACAAAACCACCTTAGTCACCTTAAATATGACGGGCCTGTAGTCTTGTCTGCATCTTGAATTATTTAACAAGGTTTTCTTTATTTCAAGTGTCCGGCAAAAGTGTTTCCAGTAGTTTCCTGATTAATTCAGTAGTCCCACACTGAAGGCAGTATATGTTAATCAGGATTAGGCAATTTACATTTTCCCCACTAAATGTTAAACAACTTTTCTTTAATACAGCCTAGAGGGATAGAGAAACGTTCATGCTGGCAAGGGGGACGGCAGGTGAGGGCATGGTAGCAGAACGTTTAGCTACTATTTCACTGTTAAGTCGGGAGTATATGTAAATTGCATGTGCAAATTGACACGTTTTATCCCAAAGGAAGCTGCAGTGTATTTTTCATAACTCCAACAAGGCCAAAATTTGTGGCCTACTGAATCTATGCATTAGCACTAAATGTTGTCTGTGCAGTGAAACTAGATATGAAGCCACAATATCAAATTTGTTACCAAATGATTCCAATGGATTATAAAATTCATGAGGTGTTCATCATAGCAGCCTCCTGCCAAAGTATTCTTCCATGAAGTCATTGATTGCTCACAAGGCCAAACTTGTTCCTGAAAACACATTTCTATTCTTTTTTTTTACTTAAATAACTTTAAAACCTTTTGAGGTATGTCAACATACTCAATAAACTAGATAGGGAAAGTTTGTTAATGAACCTAAAGTTGAAAAAGCCAGCTAATTACCTTGAGTTAAAATGGTGGAAGACGTTGATGGTCACTAAAGTGTTGCTTAGATGTTGCTAAGTGGTACCATCCACGGAGGATGGTAATGTGTTGCTAGGTGCTACCTTAAACTGCTAACTTCCATCCACAGCCACCTTAAATTCAATGCTACCTCAAATGTAATCATAAATTCCCTGCCACCTTAAATTTACTGATACCTTAAACACACTGCCACCCTAAATTCACTACCACCTTAAATTCACTTCCAACTGAAGTTTAGTGATATCTTAAATATACTACCACCTTCAATTCAGTGCTTCCTAAATCTACTGCCGCCTTAAATTTGGTGCTGCCTTATAATTTACAGCCACCTTAAATTTACTGATATCTTAAATTCACTGTCACCTTAAATTTTCTGACACCTTAAATTCACTGCCACTTTAAATCTACTGCCCTCTAAATTTACTACCACCTTAAATGCAGTTCCAACATAAATTCAGTGCTATCTTAAATGCAGTGCCGCCTTAAATCCAATATTTGTGCTTTTATTGCTGTGTATTAAGCTGTAAACCCGTGAGTCTGTGTGTACTGTGTATGAATGTCTGTGTGAGAGATGTGCATTGTGACATCAGTTGTTGCAGTTAGACTTGAATTTCCCAAACATTCCACCATTTATTTCCTAAGGGATAACAGAAACTACAATTCAGGTGGTCCAAACAGAGAACTCAGCTCTATCAGTCATGACCCCTCACTGCTATAAAGCATAATTTGAAAACAACTAGCTTTAAAGTTTGGGATTAAGCCTTGACCTGGATTACATTGTGCTGTACTACATTTCCTTTCATTGGACAATCTCTATTCAGAGATTCCATTGCAGTCCATGACAACACGTTTTAAAAAGATGCTTCTTCAAGTGATCTTTAGCAAAGAAAAATGGTTCCATGTAGAACCATGAACACTCAGCGAACCCTTTGCATGATCTTTGGGGTTCTTCTATTGTAAGAAGCTTGGCATGATAAAAGAACCCTTTTTGGCACTTTATAGAACCCTTTTTAAAAAGGATCTATGTAGAACCATCTACAGCACATTCTGCATCAATGGCAAGAACTCTTTAAAGGTGCAAAGAACCCTTTCATCATGTAAGGGGTTCTTGGAGTGCTCATGGTTCTATGTAGAACCATTTTCTTTACTGAAAAAAACCCTTATGGAACCACTTTATCCAAGAGTGTAGGCTTACTCCTCTCCTATGAAACTGACCCCTAAAATTTAAGATTTAATGCTGAAATCTACTCCAACTGTAACTCCAGTGTTTGGAGAGATGATTGATTATCATTGAGCAGGTTTCAGCAGAAGCTCTATCAGATATTATCTGCAGACTGTCAGTAGGAACTGTGCTTCTCTTTTCCTTTATCTCCTTTATCTCACAGCCACACGTTTTTCCTTGAACCCTGAAGCTGGGAATTCTGAAGCTGTTTGTAGGAGTTTGGAGACTGTCTCTCACTTTGAGCCCAAATTTTTTCCAATCCCATATCCACAAACTCTGTCACACCAGCAGAGTCAAATCCACACCACTCAACTGAGAGTCTGATAGCGTCTCCTATATAAGGAACATTCAAAATCACTTACTGGTTTCCCAGTTGTAAAACGGATGCATCCAATCAACACAGGAACAACAAATACATTTCCCGACATTGTAGTGATGTATTTCCAGCCATTTCTCCTTATTATTGCAATACATTTCTAATCATATTACATTATTACACAAATATATTTCCAATAATTATAGAAATACATTTCTAGCCATTTCCAAATATTACGGCAATACATTTCCAATTATTTACATTTGTTGCACAAATAAAATTCCAATAATTATAGCAATACATTTCCTATCATTTCCAGTTGTTTCCAATTACTACACAAATGAATTTCCAATTATTATAGCAACAGACTTTCAATCAGTCCCAACAATTTAAAGAATCAATTTCCACCCATTACTAATCAAACACATTTCCAGTTATTCCCAATTTTATATAAAACTTCCAAAGATACTCTCAATAAATGTAACGCGGACGCACACGCTGAGATAAGCGAGATTTATTACGGGCAAATCCAGGGTCGTGGTCAGAACAGTCCAGGGTCAATGAGCCGACACGTACAGAGTTAGGGTAGGACCTAAAGACTAGAATCAACACAACCAAAGACCAGGTACAATGAAACAAAGATACAAGGATACAAAGGTACAAAGACTGGCAAACGGAAGGGGCAAACACAGGGCTTAAATACACGGAACAATGAGGGACAGGTGATAACAATCAGGGGCGGAGTTACAAAACCAAAACATGAGCACATGGACAGGACTGGGAGGAGCCAACCGTGACAATAAACTTTCAATCCTTTCCAATTCTTACACTAGCAAACTAGCAAACACTAGCATAGTAAAGTTACCAATAAACGTCCAATTATTTCCAATTATCCATCCATCCATCCATCCATCCATCCATCCATCCATTTTCTAAGCCGCTTCTCCGTCAGGGTCGCGGGGGGTGCTGGAGCCTATCCCAGCAGTCTTTGGGCGGAAGGCAGGATACACCCTGGACAGGTTGCCAGTCCATCGCAGGGCATAGATTTCCAATCATCATAGCAACACATTCCAATTATTATAGCAGTGAACTCTCGGTTTCATACACTGATAAACGTCGTCATTGTCCAGTTATTGTACAAAAGGTTTTGTATAATTCATAAAAAAAGTTCAATTATTTCCAGCCATCACAAGAGTAAAGTTCCAGGAATTATTTTGGATTTTAATGCTAATAGACTATAAATATTTTGGACTATCTGGATACAAAACAAAGGTTAAAAAACTCTTTTCCATGAGAAAAATAATACAACCATAATCTGTTTTGCTATAGTGACCCACAGCAATGTCCAGTACTCTGAACAGTCACTGAGCATCCTGGGTAATACAAGTTTCGTTGTCTTAATGGTGACTTCAAACTGATGATTAACTCACTGGTGTGAGTGTATTGTGCTGTGTGTGAAGGTGAAAGCCTTTTTCAAAGTAAGGATTTCCCCTGTACGCTGCACTCGCCGCAGCTCCTGCTGTGAGACGCATCCCGGCTGTGAGTCGTCAGGTGGGAGGTGTAGAGGTGTTTCGGGACCCCTGTGGAGTGCTGACGGAGTGCTGATGCTCAGTGTTAGCCACTTTTACCTGCACAGTAGGACAGCAGAGAAAAACATCTTTAAAAAGTACACAGCTTCAAGGGATAGTTCAGCATCAAATCAAATATACAGCCCCCCACCGATCACCACCACCACCACTCCACATGCAGTCAATCAGCCAGGGCAAGTTTGGGGTGTGAAATCTGTTTATTTAGTTGTGCACTGGAGCTATGATGCTGAAGAAGATAAAAACCAGCATAGCACACCATTGTGCCAACTGTGTACCTAAATCACATGCTTGACTGAAACTGTGAGGGGTTGTTGGGTAATATGTAAAAGACTTGATTACATGCTTTCTGAGTCTGTAGGACACACTGTTATTATAACTTTGGTCTGTTTTTACAGATAACGTGCATGAAAATGCAATTCAGCCCAAGGAAAAGCTCTCTCCCTGTTCTATGTGATCTAATATGCACAGTAAACAGCATAAAGGGAGATTCACTCGAAAGAGGCCCTGAATATTCTGTTGTAACCTCCGTTAGGATGAAGCAATCTCAACCAAAAAAACACACTACATACCTTGATGTATGTGTAATTGAAGGCATTACATGTGATGCTGGAAGTCATCTCTGTTTTCTGCCAGGCACATGAAGGGCTATGGGGGTATATGGGAGGTTAAACGTCACGACAGCTGTCCGGCACCATACTGCATCGCAGGGGCATCCTGGCTTCTTCGAAGCTCCATATACTGAGGAGCACATTGCACATTGTTTTATTCAGATTGCTTCATCATAGTGAGTGAAAAAGTGGAAAAGTCATGAAATAATAATGAAACGCTCAAGAAAACAGAAAGCAGAGATTCTGTTGGACCTGTATGAAACTGAAAAGGCTGGGACAGGAATATGTTACCACTGTGTTACATTACCCTTTCTTTTAACAGCACCAACTGACCCACTTTTGAAAGCAGGGTGTTTGCCATTTTTCCATTTTCAGTGTTGACCAAGCCTTGACCTGTGCAACCATATGAGGCCTTCGCTGATGTATTTTGCACTTTATAATATGCCTCAGTTGTAACGGGAGACAGCCAGGCTAGGTGTGCCTGCACTCTGATTACACAGCCATGCGGTAACATGTGCACAACGTAGCTTAGCATCGTCATGTTGAAATAAGCATGGGCTATGTTCACATTACCAGGTTGAAATCACACAAATCTGATTTTTTTTGCCCTGATGTGAAACAGATCTGATGTTTTCTGTGCCATGTGGACATGCAAATCTGCTCCTTGCAAATCTGACCTGAGCCACTTTGGCTACATTCACATTACAAGCCTCATTGCTCAAATCTAATATTTGCTCAAATCAGATCTCTCTGGCATGATGCCACTCTTTTAGGTCAATAATTGAAATCTGTCATTAATGTGAACGAACCAGCATCCTGACATGACCCACATGGGCACATCCTACTGAGTAATGTCAAGTGCAGGAATCATGTAAATCACGAACAGCAAACAAACTCACCAGAACAAGTCTTTCTTGCAAAGATCAGCTCTCTGATCAGCTGATCAGCTCTCAGTTGCTCATTGTTAGAGTGAGACGAAGGCGAAAAGGGTGGGATGTGTTTATTTTTTACTGTTTACAGGCTTTAACTTATGTTTGGTGCTGCTGCTATGGTAACACTGAATGATGGCACACGCACAAAGTGCATGAATTCTCATTGTGGTTGCATGGCCATGAATCACATATGTATGTGATATAGAACAACATATGAAAGTCACTCAGATCAGATTTGAAAAGATCAAATGTGTGTGTTCACACAGTAGATCTGAGTCGCATTAGGGCAAAAAAATCAGAATTGTGCCAGTTCATCTGGTAATGTGGTCCTAGATCGCCATGTGACCTTAAAGAGAACACTCAGATCAGGATTGATGTGCATTACTCTGGCAGCAGCGCCAAACAGAAGCCTGTAAATGGTGGAAAAGCAACAAATCTCACTTTAATAATGAACAGCTGAGAGCTGATCAAAGCTAATATCTTCACAGCGAAGGTTCTGCTCATTAGTTTGTTTGCTGTTCATGATTCATTCATGTGGCATTACTGATTAGGACGTGCACATGTGGGTCATTTCAGGAGACCAGTCTGTACACAGTAATGACAGAGTAGAGTGACTTACCTAAACGAATGGGAACCATCATGTCAGAGAGAAAACAGGTCAAAGCAGATTTACACACCACTGCTTTCTGTTTTTACTGCATTTCACATGCTGTCCCAACTTTTGTAGAACTGCGGTGTGTATTTCACTGTGTGAAGTGTAGGCCTTGAATAAAAAGGAAATCAGTGACTGTCAGTCAGGTGTCTGTATGCTTTTGAGACAGGTCAGGGTCGGCTGGGTAACCGCGATGACGCAAGTTTTCCATTTCCACATGATCTCTCCAGCCTTCTGAACACCACGGCTCTCTTGTTTTGACATGTCTGACATCTACCCACATGTGGACGCTGAAATCTCTCTCCTAACTGACAAGCTCCTGATGATTTGACAGAGCGCATTACAGGCAACACCGACTGATGTTCCACAACAAATAGAAGGCTTTTTGTTCAGAATGTACAGTTCATCTTCTTTAGTAAATGTTCAGAAACACAACATGAGAAGCAGTTTAGACCAGAGGTCACTAACAGGAGGACCATGGTCGAAGCCCAGACCCAGACACTGTCCTATGTGGACCTGAACCTGTAACCGATAAACTCTAGAGAATTATTTAATTAGGGTGGTCCTATTTTAATCAGCCTAGCTTTACTATCCTTTATGGTACCACTTTATTGACCTGGGAGACTCACAGACCAGTGACGTGTTGTAAATATCACAGTGACACTACTCAGCCAGTCAGATCTGTGCATTGCGATGTGCACTGAGACTCAAGTGAGTGACGCACACACACAGGGGGGATGAGGTGTCAGAGAAGAAAGTGAGCCAGAGGGAGGTTATGTCACATAATGCTATGTGACATGCTATAAAAAAAGAAAACTGACCATAAATATTGTTGAAATGTTACTTGTTGTTGTACTTTATTTGATTTGATATTCAGTTGACTGTATAAGATGTTGATATACCTACTGGGCTACTTCAGTAAACAGTATATGGCACTGAATCACAATGCAAGTTAGACATTATGATGTTCTGGACCTTTGCTTGAAGAAATTTTCTCTAATCAGACCTTATTGCATATTAATTAAAGACCCCTGGTGTAGATGGAGATGCAGCAGAGCCTGTGTTTGGTGGGATGGGCAGATGGGATCCATACACCCAATCCAGATATTTCATATTTGAGAATCAAACTTTGCATAAAAATATCAACATCAAATGTTTTCTCTTGGTTTCTCAGACATGTGTAACAGTCAGACAAATGCAGAGCTGATTGCAGAAAGTAAATAAAGCATCCTCTGGAGTTTCCATCCACTTAATACAGTAAGATGCAGAAGTTTAAACCCCCCCATGTTCAAAACATGGCATACTGGTTTCTTAGATTAAGTTAGTACATCCTCTACAGTAAACTTACACAAAAAATACGTGGTTCTTCTGCAAATTCAAAAGTTGTGCCAAAACTTTTGCACTTTTAATGTTTTAATGTCATTGATTAATTCAAGGGGTTGCACAAAAATATCCTATGAAACGTTTAGGAATTGCAAGCATTTTTCTACAAAGCCTCCTCCTTTCAGGGGCTCAAAAGTAATTGGACAAATTAATTTCACCATTTTTAATCATTTTTAATACTTTGTTGAGAATCCTTTGCAGGCAATGACTGCCTGAAGTCTGGAACTCATGGACATCACCAAACTCTGGGTTCCCTCCTTTGTGATGCTTAAGCAAGTGAAATACATGGTCGAACGGGTTGAGATCTGGTGATTGACTCAGCCTTTGCAGAATATTCCACTTCTTTGCCTCAAAAAACTACTGGGTTGCTTTCGCAGTAAGTTTTGGCTCATTGTCCATCTGCACTGTGAAGCAACGTCCAATCAACCTTGCTGTATTTGGTTGAATCACATCATCAGTAAACACTAGTGACCCAGTGCCATTGGAAGCTGTGCATGCCCATGCCATCACACTGCCTCCACCATGTTTTACAGATGATGTGGTGCTTTGGATCATGAGCCGTTCCAAGCCTTCTCCATACTACCTTCTTCCCATCATTCTGGTACAGGTTGATCTTAGTTTTATCTGTCCAAAGAATGCTGTTCCAGAAGTTCCAGGCTTCTTTTTTGGCAAATCTAATCTGGCCTTTCTATTTTTGAGGCTGATTAGTGGTTTGCACCTTGTGGTGAACCCTCTGTATTTGCTCTCATGAAGTCTTCTCTTTATAGTTGACTTAGACACTGATAGACCTACTTCCTGGAGAGTTTTCTTAGCTTGGGTGGATGTTGTGAAATGGTTTTTCTTCACCATGGAAAGCATTCAGCAATCATCCACCACTGTTGTCTTCCGTGGAGGTCCATGCCTTTTTGAGTTCCCGAGCTCACCAGTGCGCTCTTTTTTCCCCAGAATGTACCAACATTTCTTCTATCTCTCTGATGGATTTCTTCTTTTTTCAGCCTAATGATGGTCTGCTTCACTTCCATTGAGAGCTCCTTTGACCTCATGTTGTGGGTTCACAGCAACAGCTTCCAAATGCAAATGCCACACCTGGAATCAACTCCAGACCTTTTACTTGTCTAATTGATGATGGATTAATGAGGGAATAGCCCATGCAGCCCATGAAATAGCTTTTGAGATAATTGCCCAATTACCCTTGAAAAAGAGGCAGCTACATATTAAAGCGCCGTAATTCCTAAACCCGTCCTCCAATTAGGATGTGGATACCCTCAAATTAAAGCAGAGAGTCTGCACTTTAAGCTCATGTTGATTATACAAATGTATCTTGAAGATGTTTCGGTAAACCGTGTAAAATACCAAAACTTGTCCAAATATTTCTGGGTTTAACTGTATGTGTACTGCAGTATTTCTTAAACAAAGCATTCAAACCACCTCCTTGTTTCTGCACTCAGTGTCCATTTCATCAGCTCCACTGACCATATAGGTGCACCTTGTAGTTCTACAGTTACAGACTGTAGTCCATTCTCTGTGTACTTTGTTACCCTGTTCTTCAGTGGTCAGGACCACAGAGCAGGTATTATTTCAGCAGTGCAGTGACACTAACATGGTGGTAGTGGTGTGTTAGTGTATGTTGTACTGGTGTGAGTGGATCAGACGCAGCAGTGCTGCTGGAGTTTCTAAAGGACTAAGAAACACAAATATCCAGCCAACAGCGTCCTGTGGGCAGTGTCCTCTGACTACTGAAGAAGGGCTAGAGGCTGATCAACAGATGAGCTACTGTCTACTGTCTGTTTACAAGGTAGGAGTGTCTAATAGAGTGGACAGTGAGTGGACACAGTGTTTAAAAACTGAAGTGCTATGTCTGATTCGCCTGTACTGTATATATATCTTAAATCTTAAGCCAAATTAACCCTTTCTGATTATAGCTGCACACATTGCAATGGCTATTTTCAGGTTAAACTGACCACTCTGCCCTTTTCCCTTATCCATCCTCTTCTATTCTGTCTACACAGAATCCAAAGTGTTTTTATACTCTGCTTTGTGAATCCAAAGTCTGTACTGATGAATTCTAATGACCTGTTGTGTTTTGGGCCACTGCCAAAAGAAAGTAAATAAAGTGCACATTGTTTTTCTTTCCACACACCTTGTATTTCTTTCTGATCTTGAAGGAGTCTTGAGCTTAGGCAACAGAAATTTAAGAATCTTCCAAGAGCCAGGGGGGCCGTGTTTACTTTCTATTTTTCTTCTGTATGCTGGTACTGAAAAAAACAATAATAATTTCAAAAACTAAAGAATGGGAAAAGAAAGCTATGAAACAGCAAAGGCACCTTTTATTTTCAGGCTGCATAGCAAAAATAACTGAACCCCAGCATTCTAGCCTCTGGCCTAGAGTAGGTCTCCATACAAATAAAGCACGCATGCAGGGTTGGGATAGCTACTGAAAAATTAGTAGTTAGCTACTTTAAGGGCGCAATTGTCAGAATGTTTATGAATCTCCACCTGACTCACCAAACAGGCCCAACTGAAAGCGTGAACAAGACACTGAATTGAATCATGTGCCAGAAAGAAACAATTGAAAAGTTGCAAATGTACAAAAAGATCACCAAAAAGTGTGACCAACAATCAAACGTACACACCCAAAGGCGTGATATCCAACAAATATTTAGACTAATGGCAAAGTCAATCATTCCAGGTTTTTCCTAACAAAAACCAACAAAAATAACTGAATACAAACCAGGGGATTTTGTGTAAAACGTGGTCGACTGTTGAAATAAAACTGATCCAATTTAAACATTTCAGTAAGATTCACCGATCAGGCATAACATTCTGACCACCTCCTTGTTTCTACATTCAGTCTATTTTATCAGCTCCACTTACTATATAGGTGCATGTTGTAGTTCTACAGTTACAGACTGTAGTCCATCTGTTTCTCTAATACTTTGTTACCCTGTTCTTCAGTGGTCAGGACCCCCATGGACCCTCACTGGGGAGGTACTATTTGTTTGGGTGGATCATTCTCAGCGCTGCAGTAACACTGACGTGCTGGTGGTCTGTTAGTGTGTGTTGTGCTGGTACGAGTGGATCAGACACAGCAGTGCTGCTGGAGTTTTTAATCACCTCTGTGTCACTGCTGGACTGAGAATAGTCCACCAACCAAAAATATCCAGCCAACAGAGTCCTGTGGGCAGCGTCCTGTGACCACTGATGAAGGACTAGACGATGATTAGCTCATATTGTATAGCTTTGCATCTACAGGGTGAACCGATGACGCAGGTGCATCTAATAGAGTGGACAGTGAGTGGAGTGTTTAAAACTCCAGCAGCACTGTTGCATCTGATCCACTCAGATCAGTGCAACACACTAGCACACCACCACCACGTCAGTGTTACTGCAGTGCTAAGAATGATACACCACTCAGATGGTACCTGCTCTGTGGGGGTCCATGGGGATCACTGAAGAACAGGGTAAAAGGGGGCTAATAAAGTATCAGAGAAACAGATGGACTACAGTCTGTAACTGTAGAACTACAAAGTGCACCTATATAGTAAGTGGAAACAAGGAGATGGTCGTAATGTAATGTCTGATTGGTGTACGAACACTGCCCTGTGATGGACTGGCGACCTGTCCAGGGTGTATCCTTCCTTCCACCTGATGACTGCTGGGATAGGCTCCAGCACCCCCCTGCGACCCTGAGGACAAATGGAAAAAGAATGGCCTTATTCACATTTATAATCACTCTGGTTTGCTGATATGTTTAATCTGCAGCAACTCGCTAAACTTACGTCACATCTCTTTCTCCTGCTTCTCATTTGAATTCTCCAACTCCACCTTACAAGGTGCAGCAGGACAATCTGGCGCCTCAGGCACCTTTTAAGGTGGAACTGGACAGTTGAAAGAGAAGCTGGAGGATGAGAAGCGACTTAGTCCAATTAGTCTGACTGCACATCTTTGGACTGTGGGAGGAAACCCACGCAGACACAGGGAGGACATACATACTCCACACAGAAACTTTGGTGTCCCAACCAGGGAATCGAACCCAGACCCTTCTTACTGTGAGGCAACAGCTCTCACAGTAATCAATGGTACCAAAGCTAATAATGCTTAAATAAGTGAATCAAATTATTGTGAAATTTGAGATTTCATGAGGCACTGAATCATTTCCTAAAGATTCGTTGTGAAGTCATACAATCTTCAGATTATTTTTATTTATTGTACCTTTAATTTGACTCATAGTGTTCAGGTGAGCTCTCTTTATCCTGTTTGTGTCTCGTATTGGTGCTGCTATGGATTCAGGAGGAATAATGGTTTTACAAGGTTTTTTGCTGGACTGGTGTAGCTGAGGAAGGCAATGGGGGAAAAACACACACGGTGAATACAGATGAGTATTACAGTGTGTTGCTCTACAGTATTCCAGCTCACAGCTCATTCACTCTGGTGGGGATTAGAATAAGAATATTTGTTTCATCTCAGGGGGCCTTCGAGCCATGCTGAAGACCGATAATGAGCTGTATGTATGTGTGGTTATGTGAATTAAACATGTTTTGGTGTTTTGGTTTGAAGGCATCAGCTTGCAGAGCTGCTCATCAAAAGCAAAAGCCCAGTCTTGTTTAGAATGTGTGGAGGTGCGGTATCGTGATGCATGATGTACTTTTGAGTAGAAGTGTTTTATAATCTATGACAATAAGGTCATGATGTGGGAGTATACATACACTGGGCCGAATTAAAGGTACAATAAACAGAATTAGGTATAACAAATGAAATGTAAATAGTAATCGATTTTACTGTGGTCAGAACTGTAGTCTATTTTCGTTCCATGTGACCGGAAACCAGCAGTGGACCTTAAAATATTGGCTAACACTTCACTTGAACTCACTTGTTATTTTACATTGACATTAAAGGTACAACTTGCAAGATTTTCACATTCACCACTAGTTCACTGCTAGTCACCAGGTGGTCACTGCTTTCTATCCTCTGGCCCAGAGGCAAATAAACTTCATACATTATGATTAATGCTTATTGGTTAAGTTTTTGGTCAAAAATTCTCATAAACACACTCCTAAATCTTGTGGAAAGCCTTCCCAGAAGAGTTGAAGCTGTTATAGCTGCAAAGGGTGGGCCGACATCATATTAAATCCTATAGATTAAGAATGGGATGCCACTCAAGTTCATATGCGTGTGAAAGCAGATGAGCAAATATTTTTGGCAATATAATGTATATATAGGGCAATATAGAGCAAATGTCATATGCTGTCATGACAAATTTTGTCCAGCAATATAACAGTGTCATATTATCATTACCATTAATTATCATGTTGCTTGTCATAATGTTTGATGTCATGATGGCTAACATACACTTTGTGTGCCAAAAATCATCTGACATCAGCTGTTATAAAATCTGTAGTGGCAAAAGAAATGGCACATTTTTTTTTTGTTGATGTCATGGGTTCAAGTAAAGATTTACAAAATATTTCTCACTGCACCTTTAATCTGTCATGGATAACTAATTTTAATTTAACTCCATTTTCTTGAGCATAGATCATGTGCTGTATGTGCTTTCTTTGCACCTGAGCCAGAGGCTAGAAGGCCATGACCGCCTGGTGACCGGCAGTGAACCATTGGTTGATGTGAAAATATTGTTTATTGCACCTTTAATCCCAATAGATTCATGATAACTGCATTGAGAAGAGAAAGGATACTGGGTTTATTATTCGGGCCTTATTATTTTATGAAATGAAAGTGAAAAAAATGGAAGAGGAATGGAAAAGAGAGCAGTGTAATGTAGTGCAATGTTGTGTTCCAGTTAAGTGCAGATAAGAGCATTTCAGTGCGATGAGCAAGAACAAAAATATCAGTCTAAATAATGTGGCCTCCTTATCTGCAACACCACGCAGATCTTTTCTGAGCACTGCTAATGTAATGCTTGTCTTCTCACATAAACAAAATCCATTAGCTGTTTATGCATATTGCTTCGTTCAAACCTGAATATTACAGCTTGTAAAATCTTCCATTCCTCCACAGCGTATCTGCGTTCCATAATTGGGACGACGCACACGCACACAAAAAAGAGCCCTAAATATAAATCAGGAAACAGAGAAATCAAGTATGAAATTGAGCTGTCATTTGTTCAGCCACAGCGATGCTCTATCTCACAGCCAAAGTGACGTAAATCCCAACAAACCCGTTAATTCAGTAATCAACATGTACTGCGCTGTCCTGTATATATGTAATTTAAATTTTTATAGATGTTCTCTTGTCAAATCCTCATTCTCCAGCTTCGGTAGCAGGTTAAAGGTAAAATGAGGGTCCAGGGCAGGCATTCATAAAACATGTCAGAGCAGGACAGCCTATCTGGGTCAGTCTGTGAGTAACATTACCATAAACATGAGCCGTTTTATTCAGAATCAACGCCAGGTGAAATTTACAAAAACAGAGTAAGGCCCAATCCCATTTACTTTTACCCCCTACTCCTCTACTGTCACCTTCCCTCTTGGAACTGAGTTATAAGGGGTTGTGCTTGAAATGTTCCTCTCTGAAATGGGACCCTCAAATAAAAAGAGCATTACTTCGATAACAGGCAGCCCTGCCAGTCTGCAGTGACAGCAGAGGAGGGTAAAGTTCAGCTCCTCATTGCTGGGCTTTAGTTACATTTAGGGCACCATATGCTTTCAAATGTGGGGGGGGGCAGAGTTATTTATCATCACCCAGTACTAAATTGTTGGTTATATGAAGCTGAAGTCAGCTATTCAGTAGCTTCTCTTTCAATTCTCCTGTTCCACCTTAAATGCTGCAGCAGTTACATTCTGGCGCTTCAGGCATCAGAAGTGCCGGGCTATTTAAGGAGGAATGGGAATTTTAGGTAGCTACTGAGACATTAGCATACTATTAGTGAATTTTATGCTTATTATGAAGAAAAGGACCAGAATATAATAGAAAATAAGATAATACAGTGGTTATTGTATATTTTAAAGGTGTAAATTCTCACGTTTGTGGGTTTCTTTAGTCACTTGTGCAGAAATCTTGGCAGTTTTTCTTTTTTCCTCATAACACTCCGTTTGGAGGGCCGTGTAGCCCTAACACATCACCCTGCACCTCTATCTCAACAGAAATCAGGACACCTTACCCCTAGACGTGAACTCGCAAAATGGAAGGGTAGGGCTGAGTGGTGAAATGGGATTGGGTCTACATGTATGTATGTATTTCTTCACATCCAGTGTGTAATATAAGCCAATCTATGCGATCGCTTAGCACCTACTACAAGTGTTTCGTGGAGCAAAAGAAACGGCTTGGAAAAAATGGTTCCATTGACTTACATTCAAAGTAAAGTAGGGTTTGTCCTTCTCCTCTAAAGTTACCATCCATTTTGGAGACCAGACCATTTTGGACAAGGTTTTGTTCCAACAACACATATATATATATATATATATATATATATATATATATATATATATATATATATATATATATATATATATATATGTATATATATATATATATATATATATATATATATATATGCATATGCATATGAAGGCACCCAAACACAGACCTATACAGTCATGTTGGAGGCACCCCTGATCAAAATACAGGTTTTGTAAAGTGAAAATAAGTGAACAAATCCTCTACAGAGAACACACTTCTGCACATTTCCAAGCAGAATTGCTGTTTACTTTCTCTATTTAATATATTTATATATTAAATATAAATTTATATACATATATATATATATGTGTGTGTATATTTGGGAACAAAAACATGACATACGGCATGAGCCACATAAAAAGTTAAGGCACTTTTGCAATTTTATTTTATGATTTTTTTTTAGGTTAAACCCAGAAAAAAGTTAGTAGAAAAAAAAGTTAGTGGAAAATGTCATATGTATGTGTGTTCTCTGTAGAGGATGCATTAACTTACTTTAACTATGTTGGAAATCTGACTAAATATGTTTCAAATTATATTGACATATTTTGTAAAATATATATATTTCTTTTGCATTTTAATGACTGGGGAGCACTGTGCAGCTAGCCTTTATCTGATGTTGAGTATTTTAACATTTTTGGTTGAGACACTGTCCACTGAAAACTGTTGACTCTTTCCATTTATTCCAGCTTCCATTCTTTTCAGGAGACTCACTTTCAGTTTCTCAAAGAATCTGCAGACACTCCTCCAAAGCTCAGTCCTAGAAGTTGGTTGATCATTTTCTGCTTCTTCATTCAGTGTTGTTGAGGTCTGGACTCGGGGGTGGTCAGTCCATTGTTCAGCTTCTTTATTTTGATGTATCTTCTTTTCTCAGTGAGGTTCTTCTTGACAGCTACACATCCCTTCAGACCCATAGCGCAGAGTCGTCTTCTCACAGTGGCAGGATGGACAGAAACACCTGTGGATGTTTTCAGATCTGAAGCAGCTTGATTTTCTCCTCTCTCTCAAAGATGAACGCTTTAAGTGCTGTTTATCTGATGGGAAACAGCACTCATAGTTCTGGTGGACTATCAGGTCTTCCTGGTGGTTGTTGGGAGGCCCATTTTCTCTGTAGCTGTTAATCAGTTTTTGGAGCTCCAGTTTTGGAAACCCATGTGAATTTTCTGATATCCAATCTAATCAGAAATATCTCCTGAAAAATGCAAATGCAACCAGTGTCATAGTGTGAACTTTGAAGGTGTGGAAAAACATCTCTGCAGATTTCTTTGAAAAACTGAAAGCGAGTGTTCTGACAACAACGGAAGCTGTAATAAAGGTGAAGAGTAGAAACAGCAAATACTGAAAAAATGAATATTATATTTACTTGTTGAGGCTTTTGTGTACTTTCTTGATGCTAAAGCATAAATATCTTATTAAATTCATGAAGAGTGGTCTCTGACTTTTGCACAGCACTGTAGACCCTTGGGACATGGCCAACCTGCTCCCGCATTGCGCACACACATACACACACTCTGTCTCTCTGGGACTCTGTATTGTTTTTTTTCTTCTTTTCTCTGGGGACTGTGCCTTTCTGTCTCTTTCTCTCTCGCCTCAGGCCTATTCTCATGGGTACATGGGCAGCCAGAGACAATAACACACTCCTCCTGTCCAGGGTGTGTGTGTATGTTTAGACTTGGCTTTTCCACTGACCCATTTACTCCCTCAAAAGCTTTTAACAGAAGAAGAAAGCTCATTGAGAAACAAAGCGTGGTTCTCCATTTGGCCCAAGCAGCGCAGATCAATAGCCGTATACTCAGTCCTGTTTCGTCTGGGATTAGATTAACTTCTGTGGCTGCAGATCAACATATAAACAAATCCCACTGCACTACAGTCCCTCCCCATGTCTTCAAGGGTTTGCATACAAGATCCATGTCACAAATGCCTCCATATGCCACCAATCAAACATTTGGAGACATTTTCTTTTGAAATGTTCCTGCTGTTACTCTACACTGATGGTCACTAAGGCTATGTTTACACAGCAGGTAAAAGTGGCCCAAAACTGATTTTCTCCCCAAATCTGATTTTTCCGTTTCATATCTTTTAAATGTGTGACTTCAGTCTGAACAGATCAGCTCCAAAACCGACCCGTATGCGCAAAAGAACAGAGCTTCACGTATCATGCTTGTCCAGAGGTAAACAATCATGATGGCCAGAGAACACCAGTTGCTCCCAGAGCTTCAGTTTCATCTTCATCAACATCACAGGAGCGATTAAAGTTCCAATGACTCACAGGAAGACAGTGTGTTTGAGTTCGCCGTAAAAATGACACATTATTCGGCCACGGCCTAGTCTTTGGTTCCTGCAGCCTCAGGCTCCTCCAGCAGTGCTCGGCCGTTTCGTTCGAAACTTCTTAAAACTCTGAATTTTTGGTACAGAAACATCAGCCTAAATGTTTATGAGTCAAAGCAGTGCAAGATTATGTTGAGTTGTACTGACGTAAAAGTCGCATGAATTCCGATCTGGCTGTTCAGACTGAGTCGCTTTGCTGTAGATTGGATATGGATTGGATTTCAGTACCACATATGAAAGTGGTTCAAATCGGAATTTTTTGCTGTTCACACTTCCACGCAAATGACACATATAAGGAAAAAGATTGGATTTGGGCCACTTTTACCTGCTGGGTAAACGTAGCCTAATAAGAGGACAGCAGTCTGAGTCTGGACCCAGACAGTGTCCTATGCAGACCAGGACCTATAACCAATAAACTATGGAGAATTATTTGATTTCGACAGGGTTTTACTATTTTAATCAGCATAACCTTTCTAGACTTTCCGGTAGCTTTAGTGGCCAGGGAGGCTCACAGACCAATTGTATGCCTTGTAAATATGACACATGACGCTACTCAGCCAATCAGATCTGTGCATTATGATGAGCACTGAGACTCGAGTGAGTGGTGCACACACAGGGAGGGACGAGGAGAGAAACAGCAGTCAGAGAAGAAAGTGAGTCAGAGGGAAGTTATTTCACATGCCGTGCTCTAAAAGAGAAAACTGATGATAAATATTGTTGAAATGTTACTGAGTTGTACTTTATTTGATTTGACAGTGAGTTGTTGACGGTATAAGATGTTGATATTCCTACTAGGCAACTTCAGTAAACAATATATGGCAAGTTTGAAATTATGATGTTCTGGACCTTGAGAATATTTTCTCTAACTGGATCTTACTGGATTTTAATTAAAGACCCACCCTCTACACTATGTACATTTTGAGGATTTGGAGACCTCCATGGTGGAAATGTGTAATTGCACACAGCATGGAAAAGAAAATTTTGTAATGAGCGTTGCGATTCGGACCCCTTCCCCAAACACATGAATCTGATGATGAGAGTGTGTTGGAAACAGAATTCATCAAGAACTCTTCTGAGGATGTGAGTGAATTATCTACTATTGATATAATTCCTGATAGTAAGAGGATAGTGGTCCACTGATGGCAAAGCTGGTGGTCCACTGCTGTTTCGCTCAGTGTTTTCTGAGCGGCCCACCAGTGGTAAAGTGAAGTATTTGACAAAATTCCACTTATTATTGCTTATTGTCCACTCACAGTCTAATTTTCTTATTTTTCCTTCCTTCATTTCTTTGTAAATTCATTTAGTAAATCATTTTAATCTAGCTCAGTGTCAGCAACAACATTTTCTATAAAAAACATTTTATATAAAGACATTTATATATTTTTTTTCTCTCGGCTGGTTGTAATATTTGTCTTACTTTCCAAATTAAAAGTCTGTTCAGATGATTAAACCAGGTAGAACTTGTATGCAGGACAGTAATCTGGGTGATCCAAGGGTGGACCTGCAGTAGCAAACAGTCAGTGGGGTTATCAAGCCAGTGGACCCATATATGCTTACTATCTGCGATATCTTCATATAATAATGTTGAAACATCAAGCCGGTGCTTCTTTTCAGGTCAGTGCTTCTGTTAACACATAAAAAAGTATAACGTAGTTTGATAAACTAACGCCAGATCTGACCTGATGGCTCTAGAATGGCCAGGCATGAGTTTAGCATGAGTAATGTTTCTTTCAGTTTTAGCACAAAAATCTCACAAAGTTCTATGCAGTGATGGAATAGCTTGAAAATCTAATTTCCACAGTTTCTTCTAATCCCAAATGTGGTCAAGACAAGATTTGAATTTCACCAGCTTTAGTCATTTTAATATTACTAGCTAGCTAAGTCTATATCAGCTAAGCCTATGCATAGTCTACTATTATCTACATTAGCATGGCTGAAATTACTCTAACAAAGTCATTGACACCATAATATCAAAAAAGAGATCATCACAATATCTTGCGTCAAGCTGTACCAATAAAAAATACCCATGACCATATATAGGTTTTAGCTAGCAACCCTAACACAAGCTTGTGGACTTTCTGCTTAGGTTATCACTCAGATGTTTATTAAGATTAAAATTACGTGATACTTTTTAAATCCCACTACCAGGGAAATTCCACCTCCGCATTTAACCCATCCGTGAAGTGAAACACCACATACACACTAGTGAACACACACACAATAGGTGGCAGTGAGCACACTTGCCCGGAGCAGTGGGCAGCCCTATCCACGGGGCCCGGGGAACAGATGGGGGTTAGGTGTCTTGCTCAAGGACACCTCAGTCATGGACTGTCGGCCCTGGGGATTTAACCGGCAACCTTCGGGTCACAGGGCCAGCTCCCTAACCTCCAGCACACGACTGCCCCCAAATTTATCCGTATAATCCTAAATTACAGGATAAAAAAAACTATGTATGAACTGTTCTAATAGTATGAGCTTTCATATGCATACACAATAAATATGCTACAATGTTTGATGCTTAAGTTGTAGCATCTTCTAAATGTAAATTTCAACAAAAATCTACAGTTTCATTATCAGTGGGTTGCACAGAACTTTTGTCAACATTCAGTGGCCATGACTGTTAGAGCTAGGCCATTGGTTGGGGCCCTGTCAAAATGTGGTCAGAAAACATAAAAAAAAAAAATGTAAAAACCTCTATGATAATGCTAATTTCTACTAGCGCTTGAATTTGGGTTCTAGTACTGTGTTAGCGCTAAGCTAACAGCGATTCACATGAACAACTTTTGAGTAAACAGACATTCAAGTTTGTAAAAGTCATACTTTTTATTTGAAGCTTGCAACAGACACATTAGCACATTTTATCTTAAAAAAAAAAAGTTTCCCGGCTGCAGCCAGTTTTGCAATCCTAACAACTGACCGGAAACTTGGTCAGGCTGTGGCTCGTATTCACAGTCAGTAGCATATAGTATCTAGAGTTTACAAAAAACCTAGAGGGATGTTTGTCTCACAAAGTTGGTCCCACTGTCGATCCTCTGTCACTTCTTAATTATGTTGCCAGTTAATCAAATGCATCAGGCCTTCAGTTGAGCTCCTGAAGTCCTAACCAATGGGAGAGCTCGCTTGGCTGCATCTACCAAAATACCACAGAGAAAAAAATTCTCATGATTTTCTTTTAGGCGCTTCAGAATGGAACCCTTTTGTTTCCGACCAAAGCTAAGAATGCAATAAGAGTACTGGAATACTTGCAGATATTAAAAACGACGAGCGTGATGCTTATATTACATCAAATGAGCTAAAGTTCACTGATATTTATTGTTTAATCTCACAGAAATCATTAGGAACTTCTCTGAAGGCCCCAAGGGTTCCCTGCTGCTGTGATGCCTACGTCCCAACAGCAGCTCTGAAAGCATTTTGACAGGAGGAGAGGAAAAGAGCCATGTAATTCTACCATTCACAGAGGTGTATTTCCTGGGTTAGCATGAAGGCTT